>NC_057813.1:551183361-551265515 GCF_018294505.1 Triticum aestivum | reverse complement strand
AAGGTGTTGTTGTGGGATGAGCTCATCCAACAAGCTGAGGATCTCCTATGGGTTTTTTTACCAAATTCTTATTCTGATATGCTATATGATGAATTGTTATGAGTTGTTGCTGCTATATGATGAATTGCTATGAGTCACTGATGTATATGATGCTTTCAGGTGTTGCTGCTAAATGATGAAAACAGCTACTTGGACCATGGAATTTTGACAAATAATGGTTCTCCACTTAATTTAGACAATTATCCTCTGTTTGGAAGACATTGATCCAAGTAGATTATGCCAAGTAGATGGTATCTTTGCATCTTTATTTTGACTAAATGATGATGGTATGTTTCTCTTTGATATTAATTACTGCGATGGGTTCCATTCTGGATGTTTGGAAGTCAAATTTATATTCATTTGGGCAGTAAAATGATAAAATACAACGCTATATCATTTAACCGGAACAATAATATAGTACAAGGGTAATATAGACTTTTCACTGACCATACCATAGATAAGCCCCTCTTCGATTCGTAGGATTCTCAAAACGCAGGAATAGAAAAGAAATAAAGGATTGGAGTGGCATGCCCACTTGAATCCCATAGAATTAGCATAGAGTGTTTGATGCCATAGGAAAAACAAAGGAAGTGAAAAAGAGGTTGGAGTGGATGCTAGATTTCCAATGAAATACAATACACATGATTCCATAGGAAAAATCCTATAGGATTCAATCCTATGAATCAAACGACCAATGTAGGAAAAATCCTATGGAATTTCCTTGAATCAAAGGAGACCGAAGCTGAAAAACAGGAAATGAAAAGAACTGGTTGTCTTGTTATCTGGAGCTTATATTTATAGGAGCTTACTTTTATAGGGTAGCTCAAAAGAACTAGCCCTAAGAACCATGGCCAACAACAATGCCAAACAAATAACATGTTACACTAACTGAAATATAGTGACTTACCATACCACGTTGTATAGGCTCACCGTTGCACCACCTTTTTTTGACGATGTTCCATGAAAATGCCCCATACATCTTGTACCAAGAAATCTTGTAATTTATCACTGCTACACCTCATCTGCAAGTTGACACGGCTAATTTGAGATATCTTTACATGATAATACACTGCATATCCCTTGCACATAATTAACCACCAATTAACGATTGTGTGTGTCGCATAAACTAGTCATATCCCTTGCACTGGTATTCCTTCATGCCACGTATGACTTTGTGTAATGTATGATATCTATATCTCTAATTTAGTAGCCATTAGTAGTAATCATTAGCTACACAAAGGGGCTGTTGGTCGAAAATCCTAGTAAAACATGCTCGTAGGCACACAACAATACAAGAGAGAGACACACTTACAAGATCATAGCAATGCTTCAGTCCAGGATTTTGGTTCACCAAGGTGTTAGATCTAGAAGAAATGTTGTCCTTGTAGCGCTTACTCGCTCCATAACATGCCGCTATGATGACTGTCGAGGTCCGGGAAGGAGATTTGGGACCATGGACGAGGGTGTTTGTGAAGCGACTCCGGTAGGGTGGACGATGATGTGGACGAATTGGACCCGGGGCCGTGGACTAGTGCATCGGTGAAGCTGCTCTGATAGGGTTGAGGATGGTGTCGACGAAGCGGATCTGCGGTCGTGGACGAGGGCGTCGTGAAGCTTCTCTGGTAGGGTGGACGAGAGCATCGTGAAGCTGCTCCGGTAGTGGATGGATGATAGTGTCGACGAGGCGGATATGAGGCCATGGACGAGGGAATCGGTGAAGCGGATCCGCTAGGGTTGGGGATGGTGTCGATGAAGCGGATCTGTGGCCGTGGACGAAGGCATCAGGAAGCTGCTCCGATAGGGTGGACGACGGTGTTGACGAAGCAGATCTAAGGCCGTGGGGCGAGGGCATCGGCGAAGTGGCTCCAGGCGTGTTGATGATGGTGTCAACGAATCGGCTCCGGGAGTGTGTAGGAAGGTGCCTGTGTAGATGCGCTGCTATAGACGAGAGCACCGACAAAGCAGATTATGTGTAGTGGACAAGGCCGACACTGAATGGCATGTGGTACAATGATGGTTGAGCAATCTACGGTTTCTAGGGGAGGTGGGAGAGGTAGATGCAGCCGTGGAAGCAGATCTGGCATGGTGGACGACATCGGCAGTGAATAGACTCTGGTACGTCGGTGGATGAGTAGTCTAGGGTTTCAAGAGGGGAAGAGGTAGAATCACCGATGAAGTACGGACGACGAGATGTAAGGTGCTCTAGTGCTTTGGAGTAGTCGTTTTTGCGGGAGGAGAGAGAAAATGGGGGTTCCATGTGGTAGGAAAACGGAAAGTTACCAAAGAAGTCCTGGCCTTTTATGTAAATGAGGGTCGTGTTGTTCTTCGTGCATCAAGGACAGAAGAGATATTCACATGCTCCATGGAGGCAGGAGATTTTGCCGCCCGTAGGATCATTCGTATCCAGTTCAACTAATTTTAGACAGTGCTATCAGGAAGGTGATGATGTGTGACTGTGTAAACGGAGCACGCGTCAACAATAACTCGTATCAAGTCAACCCCAGAAAAAAGGCAATAACTCTGGATGATGCACTCATAACTTGTTCAAAAAAGAATGTGTGGTAGCGCTAAAAAATATACGTGCCATTTGTAAAAACTATTCAAGTGTTTCCAAAAACGCACTCTTGAAATATATTTGTACAACATAAAAAGTCCGTCTAGTTTTGAAAAAAAAATCATATCATTCAAAAAAAATGTGCATTACATTTTTAAAAAAGTACACACAATTCAAAACAATTGTACAATGTAAAAAAAATATTCGCGTAGTTTCAGAAAAATATTCTCTACCATTGTAAAAACTGTTTCAATGTTCATATGAATTTTTTAACACATATTTGTTTCTTTCCAAAACACGTATATAAAAAAATATGAACCATGTATTTTAAAAAAATTAACATGCAAGAACCAAATTCAGCAGTAGTATAAGGAAAATGTAAAATGTGTGTCCAGAAAAATAGTCATGTATTAAAAATAAAAATAAAAAATAAAAAGGAAAAAAAGAAAACCTAAAAAGTAACATATAGAAAATAAAGAAAGAAATAAAAACGAAAAGGGAAAACACCCAAAGAAAAAGCACAGAAAACAGAAAATATAAAATGATGGAAAGATTTTAAAATCGGACTGGTCCATAAAACCTTTCCAAAACCCCTTAGATGGGCCCGCCTACTCATTAAATATTTTTAGTTTTACTAGCAAAAGGGTCCGTGCATTGCAACGAGATTTTTTTCATAATCTTCAATAGCCATGACCATATTTTGCCGCATCACCGAGATACACTATAACTCTCAATTTCGTGAAATCTAGAGCACATTTGAAAATCATGAACATTTTTTTAAACATGTGAATATATTTGAAATCATGGAAACTTTTACATGTTTTAAAACATTTTATAAAATCCAAACAATTTATTGAATTTTGGAACATTTTATACTAGTTCAAACAGTTTTTAAGTAAACTACGAACATTGATTTAAGCAATGTCGAAGAACATTTTTTGGAAATTGGTGCAACAATTTTTGAAATTCGTGACCATTTTTGAATTGCATGATCATTTTCTGATCAGCGAACATTTTACGGATGGATACTATTTTGTAAGTCACGAATAGCTTTTGATATTTTAGGATATTTTCCAATGAACAATTTTTGAATTGGTGAAATTTTGCTCAAATTTATTATATTTTTTAATACATGAACTTTAGAAAAATCATGAACATTTTTCGTTTCCCGAATAATGTTTTTCAAAATTTTGAACATTTTTTGAATAAGCAATTTTTTACAAAATCGTGAACAATTTTTGTATCCACAAATATTTAATGATTTATTAAACATTTTATTTCAAAATTCTATTCTTTTAAATTTTCAAAACCTTTTTGAAGTCCGAAATTATTTAAAGTAGAAAAATAGGAGAACGAAAAAGAAAATAGAAAATAGAAAACGAAACTAAATAAAGGCCACCTGTAAATGGGCCGGCGACATGCGCCGGCCCAAATATGCACGGTTCATCTTCTCCCAGCGCGCAGAGCGAAGTATAGAAGGTCCTACCTCATGGGCCGGTCCATGTGGGGATTTCTCTGTAATATTTTGTCACTTATAGGTGGCATTGGTGGGTAATATTTTGTAATTTTTAGAGACAATTTGGGTGACGTACCACCAGAAACAATAGCACCTTTATTATTACTAGCAAACCTGCCCGCGTGTTGCACCCGAAGAGTAAAAAGTTACCTCTCATACTCACTCTCTTCACTGCACTATGCCACATGAAAAACAGTATGATAAGTTATGTTGCGCAAAAACTTAAAAATGTGATATTTTTGAAGTGTACTCAAGTTGTTTCTAATTTATAGACAATATGAATATCTATCTAGTTGCAGGTATCTCTTTACGCATTTGTTGTTGTTCCTCCTCGGTGGTGCCCAACAAGTATTTGCATTACGATGAAAACAACAAAGTATGTTTTATTAATTAATGATGGCATATGCATAAGAGCATTATTTTTGACTTCATGATATATGTTTTTTTTGCAACCCAAGTCAAGTCCTAATTTGGTTGCAAACATATTATACAGCTCTATTGAGAACGATCATTTTGTAAGGACGTGTATACCAAATGTTCAAGGTTGCATATCAATATGGATGTTCTTTAAAAAATATCAAGGAAATAATTAAAACAATATGAAAATTAAAGTCAAGCCATTGGTTTACATAAAACTTGTATCAGCAACATTGTACTTTTTTTATACATCAGAAACATTTTATATATACACATTTAATACTTTCCAATTACATGGTCAACATTTTTGAAAACATATTTATTTGTCATGTCTATTTTTTAATACACATTCTACATTTTTTATACATGATTAACTTTTTTTATATACACATTTAGCATTGTCCAAATACATGATAATATTTTTTGAAAACTTATATTTTTTATCTCTACTTTGTTCCATACACATTATAAAAATTTGTAACTTTGTATACATTTTTCTTATACATCAGAAACATTGTTCCTATGCACATTTAACATGTTAAATACATGATTAACATTTATTAAAAATGGAAAAATGTATTACTATTTTTCTATACGCACTGTACTTTTTATGTATATAGTGGAAACAGTTTTTTATACAACTTTGACATTTCTTAAATGCAAGAGTAACATTTTTAAAAAGTCTGCATATAAGTGATTTTTACAGTTTAAATATTCATAGTATTTTGAAATAAAGCCATCAGAAAAAAATACAAAAGTATGTAAAAGAAGTCAAAAAAAGTAAAGGTCGAGCCTGTCCGGGTGGGCGTGCGCTTTTGATTTGCTGAGGGGTCGTTGTGTATTGAATCAAAAGTGACGGCGGACTTAAAGAAGAAAAAATGAATCATTTTTTCCACTTACGTGTGGCATAGGGGGGTAATTCATACGCACTCTAGGGGCAATTCCGCGACGTACGACCAGAAGCACAACGTACTTTATTATTATTAGGGAAAGATAAGGTATATCTATATAGATTTCGCGTATGCCCTAGAAATCAATTCGTTTAGATCAAAAGATGGAATCAATTCATTGCTCGGGTCGCTCGCTCAGGTCGTTGGACTAGTCTGGTTTGTTTCTTCTATGCTGTCTAACTGTATGGAATGGTCCGATTGTACTGGTATTTCTTTATTGTTTTTGTGTTTTTTGTTATTGCATTCTTTTGTATTTTATTTATTTTTTGTCTTACAATTTTAATTGTTCAATTGCCTTATTTTATGTATATTTTATACACATTTCCCCCTTTTTTTCTATTAAACGTTTTTATGGTTATATTTTCCTTTTTTACTTTGTATTTTTCTTTGTTTTTATGTTTTTCACTAGCTTTCTTTGTTTTTTATCTCCTTTTCTTTTCTGCATCACATGCAAATTTTTCATATGTATCATACATTTTTGTATACATCAGGAGTATTTTCTATACCTGTTTAATATTTTTCAAATACATGGTTAACTTTTTTCAAACATGTGTTTCGATGTCTAGTTTCTCATGCACATTGTAAAATTTTCGTATACATCTAAAATATTTTTTGTATACATTTAAAACATTTTTGGCAGACGTTTAATATTTTTACATACAGGATTAACATTTTTTCAAATAGAAGTTTTGAAACATTTTTCTGAATTTATTTGAAATATTTTTGAAATACACTTTATTTTTTTCGGAATGATATAAAATACTTTACCAACTAGGTAAGCATTTATTAACATTGCATGAATACTTTTCAGAAATGTCACAAGAATAATTCGCGAACACTTTACTAAAAACGTCACCTACATTGTTTTGAATGGTATGACATATTTTTTAATTATGGAACATTTTTAAATTGTATAAACATTTACTTTAAATTATAAAAATATTTTTCCAAAGATGTGTACATATTCATGTATTCTTTTTAATGCTTCAACATTCTTAGAAGTTGCGCAAACATTTTTTAAGCACTGCATAAATATTTTAAATATAATATTTTATTTTAGGATATTTCAGAATATATATCAAAGAAAAAGAAAAACCGAAACAATGAAAGGAAGCGAACCAGGCAGCTATGTTTCTTGGGCTAGTCCATTTACTACAGCATTGTTGGCGAGCTCGATTTATATCTTGTAGTAACATTGTTGCATATGAGTGTCTGTATTTCATGAAGCGCTACAAGTCACTAAAGCATCGTCATTGTGCTCCAAATTAGACATAAGCCAACGACAAAGTTGAGTGCGATTATTTGAGAGCCATCATGATCAAGCTTGGATTTTCAAAGAGATGGGTAAATATTATTATGAACCTTGCACTTTTATTTCTTATTCAGTTTTGTTCAATGGCAAGAAGTTTGAGGAGTTTAAACCAAGTCGAGGTATTCGTCAGGGAGATCATATTTCCCCCTACTTGTTATTGATGGCAGTGCAGGATTTTTCGTCCCTCCTAAAAAAATTAGACCACTCATCGTAGATTTGTGGGTTACAAGTGGCGCCCTCGGCTCCACCGGTGAATCACTTATTGTTTGTGGATGATAGTCTGCTATTCTTCAAAGCTAATGGTGTAGGGGCGACGAAGGTATCAAACCCGTGGGATAAGTATTGCCAAGCTTCAGGTCAGAAAATAAATCCAAACAATCCTCTCTATTTTTTTAGTAAGAAATGTTCGGAAAACATAAAGGAGGAGATCAAAACTACTTGAACGTCCCAAACGAATCTCTGAATGACAAGTACCTAGGAATGCCTTCTTACATAGGTACCTCCAAATTTGGAGCCTTCAAGTATCTTAAGGATAGTTTGTGGAGTAAGGTGAAAGGATGGATCGAGAAAACATTATCATTCACTGGTAAGGAAGTGTCTATTAAGTTCATTGCGCAAGTAGTGTCGGTTTATTCTATGTCTTGCTTCAAGCTACCCAGAAGTTTATGTGAGCATTTGAACAAACTTATCGGGCAATTTTGGTGGGGTAGAAGAGAAGGGAAAAGGAGACCAAGTTGGGTCTTGTGGATATCAATGACCCAACCCAAGTATATGGGAGGCGTGGGTTTTCATGATTTTTAACTCTCCAATTTGGCATTGTTGGCACGCCAGGCTTGACGATTACTGCGTGACTCGGCGTCATTGTGGTCACGGTTGCTCCAGGCAATGTATTTTTCTAATGGTTTTATCTTAAATGTTTAATTGGGCAACCACCCATCACAGGTCTGGAGGACTATCATAGAGGGACGGGATGTTCTACGACAGTCTTATAAAGGGGATGGTAATGGGGAGTCTACTCACATATGGGATCAAAATTGGATACCCAGAGATGCAATGATGAGGCCTACTGTGCGTTTAGCAGCTAACCCGCTCAGTAAGGTTAGTGAATTGATAGACAATACAAGTGTAACATGGAGGGGGGATGTGAGTGATACATTTTTTCTGGCAAGTGATGCACAAACTATACTCAGTATTTCGCTTTGTACTAGAAACATGCTTGATTTTTGGGCCTGGTTTGATGAAAAGAAAGGCAACTTTACAGTGAGAACAGCCTACCGCATGCTAGCTGATATGAAGAGAAGACGAGAGGACTTGTTAAAAGGCAATGCGGGTGGGTCAAATATGCAAGTAGAAGCAAAGTCTTGGTTATCTCTTTGGTTGATTGATGTCTTATGATGATAAATGCCATGTGTGCGGAGCACGAGATTCTTGGATACATTCTCTTATTGGATGCTCTATGTCACATTATGTTTGAGCTCTAGCCGATGTGCAGCTGGTAGACCACATTCAGTCTGTCCAACAGTCGAACGCCAAGCAGTGGTTGTTCTGAATGATCGATGATTTACCACATGCAAGCTTGACCAAACTAGTTGTTGTGCTATGGGCAATCTAGTTAGCAACACGAAAATTAATTCATGAAGAAATTATGCAGAGCCCGCATGCGACACATTCATTCATTGAGAAATAAGTTTCAGAATTGACAACTCTCAAGGTGCAGACAAATCAAAATGTAGCTGCTAGCGCTACTAACGGTTCTGGACAAAGACGAGCTTGGCTTGCTCCAGGTCCAGGTATTGCAAAGATCCATGTTGATGGCGAGTTGTCGAGGAATGAAAGGAGGGGGAGCTGCTGCTGCGATGTGTATGGA
The DNA here is from genome assembly GCF_018294505.1 of Triticum aestivum. Lineage (NCBI taxonomy): Eukaryota > Viridiplantae > Streptophyta > Magnoliopsida > Poales > Poaceae > Triticum > Triticum aestivum. The sequence continues at coordinate 551,256,860 of NC_057813.1, read as the reverse complement.
TCACAATGGACAGTTTCTTGGTTCCAATGCGGTGGTTTTCCCTCACATAACCGATCCGAGAACGTTGGGAGCGCTCGCATGTCACGAGGCACTAGCACTCGCTCTTGATCTCTCGGTGGACAGAGTTATTATTTCATGCGATTGCAAACCGGTTATTTCGGAGATCAACGACGGCACTGAAGGTACTTATGGGACTATTATCAGATAAATTGTTGCAAGGGCTCAAGATTTCGGTAGCTACAATTTTATTTTTGAGTGTCGTGAGATGAATAAGGAAGCTTAGAACTTCATTAAGTTTGCTAGATCGTTAGAATCAGGTCGCCATTTGTGGCTGGGAGTACCCCATGACCCAGTTGTCATTCCTGTAAACCTCATACTTGATAAATAAAGTTGGTTTACCACTTAAAAAATCTTATAGTAACTTAATAAGCAATAGAGCTCCTATTCCAGGCATTCTCATTTCATGCTTCTGACGCCCGTTCCTATTGTCTTAACAAACAGACGTACACACACTCTCTGCATCTGGGTCGGCCCATTTGCTTTTTTTCCTGTTAATTCTGCAAAAATGGTGCACACGCAACGGATTCGAACTAGGGGCCTCAACCTTCACAAAACAGCGCACCAACCACATATGTCTACTGATTTCGTTTTCTTCCTTTTATTCTTTCCCTAGCTCGTGAAGCCCCCGGTTTTGGGAAGCTTTTAACCAATTTTCTTTTTTCTGAACAGATTTGTTCGATCTTTCTTTTTTTTATTTTCGCCAATTTTTTTTCAAAATCGATGAAACTAAATGCATGAACATTTTTTATATCTTCATGAACTTTGTTTTTCAATATCCATGAAACTTATTTTCAAAAATTATATATTTTTTTCAAAATGTATAATATTTTTTCAAAACTGATGTCCTTTTTTCAAAAACTATGTTTGTTTTTTCAAATTTGATGAACTTGTTGTCAAAATCTATGTACTTTTTTTAAAAAATGGACAGGTTTTTTTTAGAAAATGGGAATTTTGTTTCAAATTGATGAACTATTTTTGAAAACTCAGTGAACTATTTTTCAAAATCAGTGAACAGTTTTTGAAATTCGGATGAACTTCAATTCATGAACCTTTTGAAGTTTGTCAACATTGTTACAAATTCCATGAATATTTCTAAATTCATGATTTTTTCGAATTTTTAAAAATTGAAGTTTTAAATTATTTCATATGTTTTTCAAAAGTCTATGGTGATCAGTCAACTAGTCAAGTGGTCAACGGGTCATCCGTTGACTGACAAACCAAAATGCCGAAATGCGCCTGGGAGATGACTGCAGCAGAAGTGGTGAGTGGGCCGGCCCATTCTCTGTAGCTAGTTGGTGCCGAAACTTCTAACTGGCACAGAAGGCGCCAATTAGAAGCTCCCAATATTCCGTGTTTCAAGCGCCAGGGAAGCTCCCTCGCGCCTACGCATCAACGCTTGTGGGTTGACCTATGGAAATTTCGCATTTCCCCCTAGGTCGCTTGATCGCATTTGAAAAAATATATGCAAAAAAGTGTTCGCACATGAACACGTCACCGTGTACCTCCAACGCCGAGGGTAATGCACCGCAGCTCACGCCGAAGGAGACCCGTCCGAAAGCGCGGTTCGCAAGCAATCCGGCGGGTGCTTTTCAGGACCCGAAACCCCACGCGCCCGGGAGGGACCCCGTCTGGACGCGCGGCGGCTATGGGCTGCCCTAGGTCGGTTCGCCCGCCCCTAGAGCCTCGAGGATCGCCGCCCTACAAAAGAAGAATGGACGAAGAACGAGAGAGAAAGAACAAGGGAGAGATGTAAACTAGGGTAAAAAGTAGATTGGTTTTGCGATTGTGTGTTGTTCAATCGGCCGTCACCTCTTATCTGTATAAGAGGCGGATGGACTTCCCGTACAATAAAAGGACTTGCCTTGCCGTTCAAATCATCAAAATCTAACCAAACTCGGACTTCTCACGACCTCTGGCCCGGATGTCCAGCTCTAGGCCCGGATGATCCGGCCTAGCCCGGTTTTTTGACAGCAGCTCACAATTTTGGCTCTAGAATCCATATACTACATCGGATTTGGACGCTTTTTATATCAAAATCAACCGCCTTGACGATATGCACAACTTTCATGCTGAACACATTTCGATCTAAGGCCATCTTGAGGGTGTTTCGGGCTGTTTTCTAAAGTCTGTAGCAGAAAAAGCTGTCCGGACGTCCGAACTTCCACCGGATTGTCCGGCCTCCACCCGGATCATCCGGGACTGGACCCAGATCATCCGGCTTCATCATAAGCCTTCAGTTGTTTTCGGTGCTTCAATTTTCCGGATGATCCGGACCCCAGCGCGGATGATCCGGTCAAACATTGCTGCAGCGCATGGTTTTGTCTATAACTTTTGCATACAACCTTGGATAGGAACGATTCTCATATCAAAATCATTCGTTTCGACGAGACGAAGAACTTTGCAGCTGTAGATTTTTCCATCAGAGGCCATCTTGTGGGCCTAACCAGCCGAATAGTATTCTGAATACAAAATCTCAGTACTTCGAACACAACTTCGGCCTTAGAGATGAGATAGGATGGCTATGGCCCAAATATCAAAGTTTCTTATTTTGATGATACGAAACTTTCTCACTTCGAGCACTTTTACATTTGAGGCTCTCTTAATTACGTTTTCACCATGCCAAAATCTGATGTCAACACATGCCCTCCTGTTTTTCGGCAAAACTTGTGTGCCGAAAAATAACTTGGACGAAGTTTGTTCTAAGCACGATGTCAACACTCCATCGGCCATTTTGTACATGCTTTGGAAGATAAGTATATATCGGTCATTTAGATTAGCAGCAAAAGTAAAGCTAATCGAACATATAATGATTTGGTAATACCCTTTCATGATGTAAGAAATTATATTGCATTCATGGATTAAAATAAGCCCATTGAGGGTAACCAATCATACCTGATGAAGAATTCCATGGCATAGGCATCAAGGACATTGTTGAAGAAAATGGATAATGTGTGGACCAAAGATGTTGAAACCTTTGGCTTGGTCCTTCATAGCTTTCACTCTTTTCCTTCTTCACCTTTGCCGCACTCCTTGTAAAGGAAGCTCGCACATAATTCTTATTTTGAATATTTCCTTTGGGAACCCATGCCATGTTTCTCTTTTAAAGTTCTTGTGCACTAAGCTTTTGCAACTTCTTCTTTTGCCAATACGATAAGCCGAGTGGGCACCTCGGCTGCGATTTTGTTTGAAGTAATGGCAATTCTTGTTTTACCTTGTGCACTTTGAAAGCACAAGTGCTCCCTAGGTGGTTTGGGTAATTAATGTCAACATATCTCTTGTTGGACTAACACTTTTATCTAGTATATTTCAGACAAGTTCAACATTGGAGTGGCATGGACTAAAGGATGTGGGAACTCCTTCAAGATGCTAAGGACAAAGGATTGGCTCAAGCTTCAAGATCAAGACTCTTCATTTTACATTTTAGTGACCCAAGATCACATTGAGTCTATAGGAAAAGCCAATACTATCAAGGAGGGATGAGGTGTTTCTTAATGAGCCTCTTGCTTCATGTACTTAGTGATATGCTCCAAAACCCTCAGCTACTCTCACTTCCACAAATGACCTAAACCCAAAGCCAAAATCGGTCACACCGATTCTTTCTATCCGGCGCCACCGAGTTTGGATGTCTTAGCCACTGCCACAAACCCTAGGCAAATCGGTCCTACCGACAGGGATCTCGGTCTCACCGAGATGGGATTGTAATCTCTTTGTGTATGTCCATTATCAAAATCGGTCTTACCGAGTTTGAGCAATCGGTACTACCGAGATTACAATGCAAACTCTCTCGTTAACTTATTACCAAAATAGGTCCTACCGAGTTTGAGTAATCGGTCCCACCGAGTTTGCCTTACCAACTCTCTGGTTAGCTAATTACCAAAATCGGTCTCACCTAGTTTGTGTAATCGGTCTCACCGAGATTACTTTAAGCCCTAACCCTAACCATATCGGTCCTACCGAGTTGCATTTCGGTCCCACCGAAAATCCTAACGGTCACTAGATTTGCTGAAACGGTCTGACCGAGTTTGTTGATTCGGTCCCACCGAGTTCGGTAAATTGTGTGTAACAGTTAGATTTTGTGTGGAGGCTATATATACCCCTCCACCTCCTCTTCATTCGTGGAGAGAGCCATCCGACTAAACCTACACTTCCAACTTACCATATCTGAGAAAGAACTACCTACTCATGTGTTGAGGCCAAGATATTCCATTCCTACCATATGAATCTTGATCTCTAGCCTTCCCCAAGTTGCTTTCCACTCAAATTTTCTTTCCACCAGATCCAAATCCTATGAGAGAGAGTTGAGTGTTTGCGAGACTATCATTTGAAGAACAAGAGCAAGGAGTTCATCATCAACGCACCATTTGTTACTTCTTGGAGAGTAGTGTCTCCTAGATTGGCTAGGTGTCACTTGGGAGCCTCCGACAAGATTGTGGAGTTGAACCAAGGAGTTTGTAAGGGCAAGGAGATCGCCTACTTCGTGAAGATCTACCGCTAGTGAGGCAAGTCCTTCGTGGGCGACGGCCATGGTGGGATAGACAAGGTTGCTTCTTCGTGGACCCTTCTTGGGTGGAGCCCTCCATGGACTCGCGCAACCGTTACCCTTCGTGGGTTGAAGTCTCCATCAATGTGGATGTACGATAGCACCACCTATCGGAACCACGCCAAAAACATCCGTGTCTCCAATTGCGTTTGAATCCTCCAAAACCCTTCACTTTACATTCTTGCAAGTTGCATGCTTTACTTTCCGCTGCTCATATACTCTTTGCATGCTTGCTTGCTATGTATTGTGAATGTTAAACTTGTGCCTAAACTCCACTTAAACTTAAATTTGCTAAAAACTGCAACTTTGGTACTTAGTGTCTAATCACCCCCCCCCCTCTAGACACCTCTTCTCAAGGTCCTAAAAGTGGTATCAGAGCCAGGTTTCCATTGCCTTGGTTTAATCACCATTGGAGGAAGATGGATGAGTCTACTTTGGGGAGTCTTAGACATAAAGTGTCTATTCTTGATGGAGAGTACTTTCATGAGTGGAAAAATGAGATGCTTGTAATTTTCAATCAATATCATTTGAACAAGTACATTGCTAGTCCTTGTGCACCTTGTGTTGATCCTACGCATCCTACCCTTGATGAGTCCATTGACATGATTAGGAATCTTAGAACTGTTAATCTTATCACTAGAGGCTTGCCTAGAAACTTGATTATAAAACTGCCTACTCTTGAGTGTGCCTACACTATATGGAAATTTCTTGAGGAACGATTTCCAAATTATTCTTTGAAAAATCTTGATGAAATTCTCCATAAGTCTATCGCTTTGAGTAAGATGAATACTAGTGATCCTACGTTTGGTGATTGTCTATTTGAGATTACGAATCTTATGCGTGCCAAAGGAAATGTTGGAATTATTAGTGATATTATTTCTGAAGCCACTAGAATTCATAAGCAAGATTATTGTCAAACTCATACTAATGAATCACTCTCACTAGGAATTGATCCACCACATGACGATGTTGAATATGGATACTATGATGAGGATGATGATGATGACTTCGATCTTGATAATGCAATGAGACACTTTGGTCTTATGGCAAATCTTCGGGGATATATGTCAGGAGGAAAGGAATGGGTTCTTGATAGTGGATGTACCGATCACATGACCGGAGATAAAGACATGTTTCGTGAGCTTGCTGATAATGATAGTCCTCGAAAGTATGTCACTTTCGGTGACAACTCAAAGGGTAAGGTGGTTGGCCTCGGTAAGGTGGCCATATCACATGATAGCTCCATACAAAATGTTATGCTCATTGAATCTCTTGGATACAACTTACTTTCAGTATCTAGACTTGCTGACTTTGGTTTCAATGTCTTATTTACTAAAGTTGATTGCCAAGTGTTTCGTCGAGACAATCATAAAATGGTTTTTACCGGTATACGTAAAGGTGATCTTTACATTGTTGATTTCACTAAAAAGGCTCAACCTAAAACTTGCTTCATTGCTAAATCCTCAAAAGGTTGGTTATGGCACAGACGACTAGGTCACGTTGGCATGAGAAACCTTGACAAGCTTATTAAAGGGAATCATATCCTTGGTGTTAACGATGTCATTTTTGATAAGGATAGACTTTGCAGTGCTTGTCAAGCAAGTAAACGGTTGGAGGAAGGCATCCCGTGAAGAACATCATGACCACAAGGAGGCCACTCAAGCTACTTCACATGGATCTTTTTGGTCCCAACTCTTACAAGAGTCTCGGTGGAAATTCTTTTGGTCTAGTCATAGTTGATGATTTTTCAAGATTTACGTGGGTGTTCTTTCTCGATGATAAATCGCAGGTCCAAAAGATCTTCAAGAACTTCGCTAGGAAGGCCCAAAATCAATTTGAAGTGAAGATCAAGAAGGTTCGCAGCGATAACGGAACGGAGTTCAAGAACGCAAATGTGGACACCTTTCTTGACGAAAAAGGGATTTCACATGAGTTCTCAGCTACGTACACACCTCAACAAAATGGAGTTGTTGAGAGGAAGAACCGGATGCTCATCGAAATGGCGAGAATGATGCTTGATGAGTACAAGACACTGAAGCACTTTTGGGCAGAAGCGGTTGAGACAGCTTGTCATGCAACAAATCGCTTGTATCTTCACAAGCTACTCGGCAAAACGGCATACGAGCTCCTCACCGGTAACAAACCCCAAGTTGGATACTTTCGAGTATTTGGCTCAAAGTGCTACATTCTTGATAAGCATCGTCGTTCTAAATTTGCTTCTAAGTCTCATGAAGGTTTCCTACTAGGTTATGGCTCAAACTCTCACACATACCGTGTCTACAACAATTTCACCTGAAAGGTTGAAGAGACGGTAGATGTGAAGTTTGATGAATCTAACGGCTCGCAAGTAGAGCAATTGCCAATTGATGTAGGAGACAAAGATCCGTCGGAAGCAATCCAAGACTTGTCTATTGGCAAGGTTCGTCCAACGGAGGTGAAGGAGAGTACCTCGTCTCTCCAAGTGGAAGCTTCTACTTCATGACAAGGTGAACCAAGAATTGACACGGAAGCATCCACAAGTGGGACACGCCAAGATGAAGAAAACGAGGAAGTGCATCAAGAACGTCAACAACCTCCTTCTCCACCACGACAAGAGAACGACAACGCCAACAACGAAGAAGATCAAGAAGAAGAAGAAGATGAAGAAGATGTTCAACCAAGACCCAAGCAAAAGCTTTCACGAGTTCGAGCAAGAATTGCTAAAGACCATCTCGTCGAGCAAATCTACAATGATATTCAAACCAGGAGAATCACTCGCTCTAAAACTCGTTTAGCTAACTTTTGTGAAAACTATTATTTCATCTCTAGCATTGAACCTATGAATGTTGAAGAAGCATTGGAAGATCCGGATTGGATAAACGCTATGCATGAAGAGCTACACAACTTTGAGAGAAACCAAGTTTGGACATTGGTTGAGAAGCCCGACAACAAACACAACATCATCGGTACCAAATGGGTGTTTCGCAACAAGCGAGATGAAGATGGACAAGTTGTTCGCAACAAAGCACGTCTCGTCGCCCAAGGCTACACACAAGTCGAAGGTATGGGCTATGGTGAGACTTACGCTCCCGTTGCTAGACTTGAGTCAATTCGCATCTTACTTGCCTGTGCTAATCACCATGATATCACCTTGTACCAAATGGACATTAAAAGTGCCTTTTTAAATGGTGAAATAGTGGAGGAAGTTTATGTTAAACAACCTCCCAGCTTTGTCAATCCTAAGAAACCAAATCATGTTTACAAACTTCACAAAGCTCTTTATGGTCTTAAACAAGCTCCTAGAGCTTGGTACAAATGCTTAACTAAGTTTCTTCTTGGAAAGGGATTTGAAATTGGGAAAATTGATTCTACTCTTTTCACTAAAAGGGTTAATGGAGAATTATTTGTATGCCAAATTTATGTTGATGATATCATATTTGGATCAACTAACCCTCATTTTAGTGAGAAGTTTGGAAAGCTAATGTCGGAGAAGTTTGAGATGTCAATGATGAGTGAACTCAAATTCTTTCTTGGGTTGCAAATCAAGCAAACTAAGGAAGGTACTTTTGTCTCTCAAACGAAGTACACTAAGGACTTATTCAAGAAGTTCAATATGCAAGAATGCAAAGGTATGACTACACCCATGCCTACTAGTGGACATCTTGACTTGACCAAAGATGGTGAACCGGTTGATCAAAAGGTTTATCGCTCTATGATTGGTTCATTGTTATATCTATGTGCTTCACGTCCCGATATTATGCTAAGTGTGTGCATGTGTGCAAGATATCAAGCTGCTCCTAAAGAATGTCATCTTAAGGCTGTGAAAAGGATAGTGAGATACTTAATACATACACCAAATTTTGGCATTTGGTATCCTAAGAGGGCCTCTTTCGATCTTGTTGGCTACTCTGACTCAGACTATGTCGGAGACAAGGTTGATAGAAAGTCCACTTCAGGAACTTGCCAATTTATTGGTAGATCTCTTGTGCCTTGGTCCTCCAAGAAACAAAACTCGGTATCCTAATCCACCACCGAAGCGGAGTACATTGCCGCTGGGTCATGTTGTGCTCAATTACTTTGGATGACCCAAACTCTTAAAGATTATGGGATATATGTGAAACATGTTCCATTGCTTTGTGACAATGAAAGTGCTATCAAAATTGGTCATAATCCTGTGCAACATTCTCGAACTAAGCATATTGAAGTTCGTCATCATTTCATTCGAGATCATGTTGCTAAGGGTGACATTGATCTTAAGCATGTTCGCACCGAAAAGCAATTAGCGGATATATTCACTAAACCTCTTGATGAGAAAGTGTTTTGCAGGTTGAGAGGAGAATTGAACATCATTGATGCTTCAAACTTGGAGTAGAAACTCCATTGGATACATGCAAGACATGAGCTTATGACTAATCCTTGATATTTCTCTTATGATGAAAATCTTATGTCTTGGATATATTTGCATCTTGCATGTTATCTAACCCATGTAGGTACTTGGTTGAATCAAATTCCATGAGATTGTAACCTACTCACATCTTGAGCAATCTCTACATCACCAAGTCTCTATACAAAGGTGGTTGAAGACAAGGAAGCACGAAACCATTCAAACATATCCTTTGACAAATTCTATGTTGAGCTTCATGATTGTCATTTTTGGATACACAAGTGCTCTTCCTTGCAAGAACTAACCCATGTAGGTAGATGGACTCAAATTCCAAGTGGTGCTCCAACTCTTGATGAGCTACATCAACCTTGAGCAACCCACACAAGTTCAACTACATGACAACACCACCAACCAAGGTATGTTATTCCATCTTAGAGAAGCTTTACTCCGAGTCATGAGCTAAAGCAACTCGACAAGATGTGAATACATCAAGATGCTTAAACGAAAAATGGTAACCCCATTTTGAGCTTAAACGATGAGTATGACCTATGATCAAGTGATCTCACTTGACTCCTAAGTCAATATACTCTAACATAGGTGACTTTGTCGCCGACCATCTCTAGATGAAGTTCTCTTGTGTTCTCTTTGTGTTTTTGCATTTGTCTCATGCATATTTGTTTCCCCTTTCAAAAAAAACTTCATCTAGATTTCTTTTTTTGTTTGCTCTGCATTTTATGCATCAATTCATTGCATATCATTTCAGTAAATTCCTTGCAAATCTTTGTGAGATCTTCTAGTCTAGTGAGCTGAGGTGACAAGTGTTTTCTCTGCGATGAACTCGGTTCACCGATTTGTTATTTTCGGTCCAACCGAAATTCTTGGTACCACCGAAGCATACCACTCGGTGCCACCGATTTCACAACAGGAAAAACAGTTTGCCACTTATTCTGTGTTTCTTCTGATCCAGCTCCACTCAATGAATCTTGTCCTCTACAAGCATCACATTTTTATCATTGCTTTATGTTGTGACTCAAGGATCAAACCCATTCACGACAAATTCCAGAGGGAGAGAGATACATTTTATCAAGCCCTTCTTGGAAATTGATGTCAAAGGGGGAGAGAGAGATCACATCAAAGCTTATCATTTAGAGAGAGATCACCTTCTCAGGGGGAGAGAGATCCTTCAGGGAGAGAGAGAGATCTCCAGGGGGAGAGAATACTAGTAGAAAGTATTTCTCAAGGATCCCAGATGCTTGGTGTTCAAGAGGAGAGATGCCACATGTCTTCTTGAGGGGAAAGACATGTTCATATGTGCTTATTTGCATTAGTTTGCATTAGCTCTGTTCATTTATATCTTTCAGCTCTGATTTTCTGTTCCCTATCTTCTCCCAGTATCCCATGCTAGATTCAGGGGGAGCAAGACATCTAAGGGAAAGAAATCATTTAAATTCATTGCATATCTTTACTCTTGGGGACATGTCTAATCAATGTGGTACTTAGTACTCACTCTCTACATGTCATCCCAGTCTTGGTATTCTTGTGGTTTCTTCTGTTTGCTCTGGCTAGTAGATGTATCTGTGTTATCTAACCTTGTTTACACAGGTTCATTCCATCCTAAGCCAACTCAAGACTACAAGGTAAGTATATGCATCACAATCATGTGTATGAGGAATTCTTGCTGATGTACATACTGTTTGCAAGAAGGACTCATGGGCATGAAGGTATTTCCTTTAATATTTTTGCTCTGATGCATATGGCCAAGATACATGTAACACATTGCCTGCTCTATCATGGTTATGCTCTCACATGCTTCTATATTCATATTCACATGATTGCATACATGTAGGGGGAGCCTATGCTTGTTACATGTCTTTCCAAAGCTTTACTTGCTATTCTTTATATCTTATCTAAAGCTTTGATGTATGTTGTCATCAATTACCAAAAAGGGGGAGATTGAAAGCACAAGTGCTCCCTAGGTGGTTTTGGTAATTAATGTCAACATATCTCTTGTTGGACTAACACTTTTATCTAGTATTTTCAGAAGTTCAACAATGGAGTGGCATGGACTAAAGGATGTGGGAACTCCTTCAAGATGCTAAGGACAAAGGATTGGCTCAAGCTTCAAGCTCAAGACTCTTCATTTTACATTTTAGTGATCCAAGATCACATTGAGTCTATAGGAAAAGCCAATACTATCAAGGAGGGATGAGGTGTTGCTTAATGAGCCTCTTGCTTCATGTGCTTAGTGATATGCTCCAAAACCCTCAACTACTTTCTCACTTCCACAATATGACCTAAACCTAAAGTCAAATCGGTCACACCGATTCTTTCTATCCGGCGCCACCGAGTTTGGATGTCTTAGCCACTGCCACAAACCCTAGGCAAATCGGTCTCACCGATAGGGATCTCGGTCTCACCGAGATGGGATTGTAATCTCTCTGTGTATGTCCATTATCAAAATCGGTCTCACCGAGTTTGAGCAATCGGTACTACCGAGATTACAATGCAAACTCTCTGGTTAACTTATTACCAAAATCGGTCCCACCGAGTTTGAGTAATCGGTCCACCGAGTTTGCCTGACCAACTCTCTGGTTAGCTAATTACCAAAATCGGTCTCACCGAGTTTGTGTAATCGGTCTCACCGAGATTACGTTATGCCCTAACCCTAACCATATCGGTCCTACCGAGTTGCATTTCGGTCCCACCGAAAATCCTAACGGTCACTAATTTGCTAAATCGGTCTGACCGAGTTTGTTGATTCGGTCCCACCGAGTTTGGTAAATTGTGTGTAACGGTTAGATTTTGTGTGGAGGCTATATATACCCCTCCACCTCCTCTTCATTCGTGGAGAGAGCCATCAGACTAAACCTACACTTCCACTTACCATTTCTGAGAGAGAACTACCTACTCATGTGTTGAGGCCAAGATATTCCATTCCTACCATATGAATCTTGATCTCTAGCCTTCCCCAAGTTGCTTTCCACTCAAATCTTCTTTCCACCAGATCCAAATCCTATGAGAGAGAGTTGAGTGTTGGGGAGACTATCATTTGAAGCACAAGAGCAAGGAGTTCATCATCAACGCACCATTTGTTACTTCTTGGAGAGTGGTGTCTCCTAGATTGGCTAGGTGTCACTTGGGAGCCTCCGACAAGATTGTGGAGTTGAACCAAGGAGTTTGTAAGGGCAAGGAGATCGCCTACTTCGTGAAGATCTACCGCTCGTGAGGCAAGTCCTTCGTGGGCGACGGCCATGGTGGGATAGACAAGGTTGCTTCTTCGTGGACCCTTCTTGGGTGGAGCCCTCCGTGGACTCGCGCAACCGTTACCCTTCGTGGGTTGAAGTCTCCATCAACGTGGATGTACGATAGCACCACCTATCGGAACCACGCCAAAAACATCCGTGTCTCCAATTGCGTTTGAATCCTCCAAACCCTTCCCTTTACATTCTTGCAAGTTGCATGCTTTACTTTCCGCTGCTCATATACTCTTTGCATGCTTGCTTGCTATGTATTGTGAATGTTAAACTTGTGCCTAAACTCCACTTAAACTTAAAGCTAAAAACTGCAACTTTGGTACTTAGTGTCTAATCACCCCCCTCTAGACACCTCTTCTCAAGGTCCTACACACTCTCAACTTCTTCCCTTCAGATTTGGCACTTGATTTGTGGCACCCCGGCTCAGAGAAATCGGAACGCCCCGTATTCCAGCCCAGCGATCAAGGAGAAGTCTTCTAGAATACGACACTGGTTAGCATAGAAAAAATCAGCTCTTTATTGCAATCTATATGGGTACAAGGGGGGGTTACATCGGCACGGTGACACTACAGCTACCACGGTTGCTCCATGCAAACAGCAGAACAACTCGACGCAGCAAAATGACTACTGGCAGCGGAACAGCGGACGGTGATGAACTCCACTCCGCGGGACTCTGACTGGAACGCTTATCCTAGATTGCAAACAAGGAATCCACGACAAACAAGCAATCAAATCTGGCATGACCTGCAAACTGGCATGACACGCCAGGTCAGTACATTGAATGTACTTGCAAGCTCACAGGAACCAAAGCAATCAAGACAAACAATAGCATGGCAATTACATATTATTATGCAATGAGGAACACGATACTATCAGAACAACATAGCATGAACAACATGATACAACTAGAACAATATAAGCATGGCATGAACATATGAACATGATGAGACTAGCATGCAACATGATGAAACCATCATGCACCAACTTACTCTGCTCGGGTTATCTCGTAACCATCACCTGCACAAACTTACCATCATGGACATCACACGATCGTCTCAGGATCCAATCAAGCTTGGTATTACAATAACGCGTAGTAATATTTTGACCACATGGAGCTTGACTTTTACCCTTGAATCTTGCATAACACCATAATATCCAACGAGTAGGTATTCACGATACCACCGTGATCCTCCTCAGATCACATAAATATCAACCAACTTCGTTCTCATCGAACAGGGTTGTCATTAAGCACATTATTATTACTGTTGACCCCATAGTGTGACCAACTACGAACTGGGCCCATATCCGCGGGTGCGGCTATCGATAGACTTAACACCCACACTCTGTAGAGGTTAGCACACTGTACCCACACCCCACGGAACCCTGGCCTCACACTCCCATTCGGGTGGACCAAAGCGTTTCGACAAAACCATCCTACTGCCATGAACTCTCCCCAGCACTCAGACCAACTCCCCTTTGGGCTAAGTCCTGGATGGCTCGTGCTACCAAAGGCAACCAACAGCCAAGTCGTGGCAAAACGGTCCAAACGGGACAAGGATCCATACTCAACAACGAGCACACAAGGCTTATGCCATCCTACCTGATCAGGGTAGCGCCCGTGCATAACCTTCCCCGCGGGAGGCACCGGTGAGAGGCATGACAATAGACCCAGTTAGGACCCCCATAGGGTAAGCGTGGTTGCACTGGTCAGATCGATATGGTGGCACCATGACTCAGCCAACAATTGTTCAAGTTCAATTTAATCCGGTTAAACTTGAATGCAATATGCTGAGCCATGATAAAATAACATGATGCATGAACATAATATCAAAATAAGCATGGAAGTGCAACAAAATCAACGAGCATAACAACAACTTGTAATCATTTACCCAGATGAGCATGGCATACTGACGAGCATGAATATCACAACTAGAACACTACTCATAACATAACATGACCACTAGCATCAACAATAAAATACCATGCAATAACATAACGATAAACTACCATGCAAGCATTTAACCAACTGGGTGCAAAGGAACATGCATAACAACGGTACTTCAGGACAGACGATAGTCATGCACGAAGACCATCACCACATGTACTATTACCAAGCATTGCCCATATTGACGTAATACTAGCATCAAGAACATAATAACAGAGTGCAAGAAAACATGAAGGTAAACACCGATCCATAAGCATAACCGAAATAACGACAACAGAAGCAAACCAATCAAACAGTTATTAAAGATTCAAGTTGGAAACCATGCTTTTGCATGGCTATCATGCAAATGGTGGTTGTGTCTTGCCTGGTGATGAAGAAGGCTCCGGGAAGAAGTGCGGAAGACCGCGGAAAGAATCGCCGGAAAGGGTTCTCTCTCGGAAGGGTTGATTAGGGGCAAGGGCAAAAATGGTCATTTTCAGAATGTTGAAACATAGTGAAAATGGTTCCATCGGAACGGGCCTGACAAAATGAAGACATGGGCGTTGGTTCACCTCGATTGGAGTTACGGTTGCGGAGATATGAGGTGTAGAAGATCAGGACTTTTATGTAAAAATATCATCACAAACAAGTCCCTGAGTGGATAAGGCAGAAAATGTACTTACCAGAATACGTGTGCACTTATCCACGTCATCAGAGGCGGGACCGGGCGCGTGCGGGTCCCACGGGTGGGGCCCGTCACTTATCCACGTCAGCGTGGATGGGGTCAACCCCCTGGGTCACTGACTGGTGGGGCCGCGGGGTCCACGCGCTTAGTCAACTCCCTCCTCCGCTCCTCCTCTTCTTCCTCCTGACACGGATGCAAACAGAGGGAGCGGTGCCAGCGCCGGCGCTGGCCTCGTGGCTCGGCCATCTCCGGCCAAGGGGAGGCCACCGGCCAGCCGGCGCAGCCCACCGCATCCATCTAGGGGGAAAACAAACCCCGGAGGAGTGGGGATGCGGTGACGGTTGGTGGAAAAGGAGGCAGAGGGCGGTGATTCGGGCACGCGGCCAGGGTGGCTCCGGCGGTGGGGCGAGGACACGGGGAGGACCGCCGGGGTGTGGGTAGAGCTATGGTGAGGTCAGGAGGGAGGGGGAGGGCTCGAATGGCTCGGATTTAAGCCGAGCTTCGCGGCGGCCATGGCATCCATAGGAGGGCTCGGGAGCTCCTAGAGCTCGTTTGAGAGGTTGTGCAGGACCAGAGGAGGGTGGTGAGGCCACTAGAGTGCTCGGGCTGCGCGGGGAGGGGCTACTTATAGCCATGCGAAGTCATGGCAGAGCTGGCATCGCCGCAGACACGTGTGCTCACGCATGAGGTCAGGGAAGACGATGGGGAGGTGCGGACGAGCTACAGAGGTGCATAGGAATGAGGAGAGCTCGGACACGGGAAAGAAGAAGACAAGGAGGTGGAAGACGACGCGGTCATGAGCGTGCACTGTGCAGCAAGGGGGGCGGCTCATCGAGAAGAAGACGGAGGGGGCAAGGGCTCCAGAGGGACGATGACTGCTCGGGGAAGACTCTAGACATAGCTAGGCAACGAGGGGACAAACGCATAGCGAGGGGGAAGAAGACAGAGGCGCTAGAGCGCGCTGATGGCATGCCCAAGGACGGTGGTCACCAACTATGACCGGCAAGGAGGGAACGCGAGAGGCTGCAGCGAGCTGTCTAGTGATGAGTCCCCTTCATCTAATAAGCCGAGGGAGCTGATGGATCAAGAGAAGGAGCCAAGGAGAGGAGTGTGGCATCGCGGAAATACTTTGTTGTATCATTTTTGGATGAGGCACTAGTGATCAACAGGGAGCTGATTGGGTCCAATGGAGTTGTCTGGGATGTTTGACTGTGGAAGGACAAGAATCCTCGTGGTTTTGGATGGAAATGGGCCAAGGATTAATATAGTTGCTTTGCAACTCGACTAAAAATGGTCCAGAATGAAGATCGTGATGATGCTCTCACATGCAGTATCAACTTAAGCTCAACTTGGGTAATGCATAGTTTCTTTGATCATATGAAGTGCTGAAAAAGGTTTCACACCATTTGGAATAAACCAAAATGGTACTTCCTTCCAAACATCCCCACTAACCAGAAACTTGCAGAAATTCTAGAGGAATAATGGCTTGATTGAATGTGCCCAAAAATGGGTGGAGAGATGTTTTATGGGTAGGATCATGATCTAGTATTTATCAGAATTTTTGAAGCAATATAAAATACACTTGCTTCACAACCTAAAAAATATTGCCAGAATAAAGATTTGATCCTGTGCTCACATAGATGATGGGATGGGGCTACAAATGGGTGGAGAGGGTTAATATGAGCACATGAAGGAGTGTGCAAAAGTTTACTCATTTGGATTACTCCTGGCTAGTACTTCCTTCACAATGCATCCCTCAAACAGGAACTTTGAAAAATCACTGAGGAAGAATGGCTAGGCAAATAAAGTTGAGCTTTGGCACTGGGCAATTATTGGAACATGAAAAAGATGTCCAAAAGGTTGAGGTAAATTGGGCAAAGGAAAATAGCACTTCCTTCACAACCTGCCACACAAGACATAATAGAAAAGGAGTTATTTGAGGATTAATTTTTGAACATGGCAATGAAAAGTGTTGCCCACATTTGATGAAGATATGACCCAAAACAATTTATGAGAACTATTTAGGAATTTTTGGAGTGATGGAAATATAGGTTGCTTCACAACCTAGGGCAGATAGGGTTATTCCTTTAATAGCAAAGGAATATCCCCAAATAAATGAATATTGTATTTGGGCTAGGATGAAAATGGAAAAGGTATAGGGAAGGATTTGGGTATGACAAGCCAGTCTGGAAGCAAAAGAAGAGGTCATCTTTCTTCCGTTTCCAGACCACAAAGCCACAGAAAAAAGAAAACTCAGGCAAAAATCTCAGAAAACAAAAAGAAAAAGAAAGGGCCAAAAATCAGGCTGTGACAAAACCTTGCCCCTTAAAGAAATCTCGTCCTCGAGATTTGGCTCCTCAGGGAACAAGTATGAATATATTGACTTAGGGAAACCATTTCCAACTCGGGTATCCTTTTTCTTTATTGTTGTTCCCAACCAGATTTTTATCTGACTGACCCTGGGGTGGTTTTGCTTTAATGTATCCATATTCTGACAAATCTTACCTTGCTTGTTCATGTTTATACTGGCTCTGATTTCTTTTTAGATCTGCTGACTTAGCTGGCTGTGATTGATTATCATGACTGAAATATATGTGTGTCTCACAAATCTGAGGGTGATTTCTGATGGTTGTGTTTGTACTGACAATCTTCCATGAATTGGTGACTAGATTTTCCTGATGAACACCCAAGCTCTGACTCCTTGCATTGGGTTTCTTTCATTGAATGCAGGTCCTTTGGGTTCCAAACCGTGAGTTGAGGCATAACCTATTTTTCTGACAGATTCTGACTCATCGCAGAAGTTTCTGAATCATGCTGACTGGCTTCCACTGTCTTGAGTATCAGATTTGTACCAAATATTTCTCTTGGCCAGTTAAAGGGGTATGAACCTTTATGATATTATCCGCAGACTTGACCGATGGTGGTTCTGAAGACGAGATTTTTTTTCCATGCCAAGCTATCCATTGGTGATTCTCATACTTGAGGGCACATGCTTCAAGATGTTATTCACATTCCGATTGCTCATTCTGTCGGTCAGTGCCATGGGATAGTAGGCTGTGTGAGGCTTCACCATAGTCGCTGGAGTCATACTGTTGAACTGACCTTTGATCTGACTTCACAAACCCACGTATTCGATACTGGCAAATCTGAGCACATGCGTTCAACTGAGCGGTTTGTCTGGATATGAGGTTCCTTACAAAATTTAGTAGGCCCCTTACATGAATATCCTTGGTGATCCATACTGACTCAGACTGTTCGGGTATCTGCACAATGTGGGTCTTGCAACAATTTTCACACCTGCATCACTGGTCTTGCTCCTTCATTACTTTTTTTTCTTGTCTGGATCCTTGGGTGAAGGAGCGGGGTCATATTGTTTCTCTGTGTGACCATAGCTTCTGTCGGGTGCAATATCTGACAGGCATACTCTTATCCGCATCTTCTGACATGTAACATTATTGGAATGGCAAGTTCATCACTCTCAAGTTCTGACCGTAGGGGAAATGATCATCCGAACCCTTGCAAGAAATCGACAAATAAATCAGTAGCCACCAGAATAGTCTTTACAACTCAGATCTAGGACATTACTGAAATGACTCAACCATGGCTTAGGACAGCTGAAAAGCAGCTCAGAGCATGAGACCGGGTCGATAAGAAGAAGGTAGCAGCTCCCAAGAATAGCCAAAAAAGCAGTTTATAGGGCTACTGTCACAAAAAGAAACCCAACAACTGTACGAGACGGCCGAAAAGCAGCTTAGAACTCGTGACAGTTGTTGAAGAGAGAAATAAAAATCGGCATCCACCCCGGATAGCTAAAAACAGCTCAGATCATAGGCGTGGTGCCGGCACTGAAGAAAAGGAGACAAGGGCTCATCAAGATCATCTTCCAGGTTCACAAGTACTTGTACTGAGCTCATTCTTTGGTGTATAGTTGGCTTCCTTCTTTTAACAATCCTCATGTGCCTGTCAAATCTGCTTTCGAGTGACTTGCAAGACCTTGGTGGTATGCTTACCGCTTATATATGAAAATTTGATTCCCGAGGCAGACTTGCTTTCTGACTGAACTATTGCAGATCTGATTCTTGAGATGTGCTGCCATATACTGTCAAGCGTATCTTCTTGATAATTTCTGCTATGAAATGTGCACACTGAGGCAAGCCTGATTATCCATATCACGATCATATATTCCCAGATCCCAATGCAGTCGGCGGAGAATTCCCTACTGATGCAAACTTGATATTGACAGTCCATCCAGGATTTCTTCCGCATTCAGACAAGATATTCCAATTTCACTTCAGTCTGCTGATAATTCCATTATGTTAGCTGAGTTTCCAAATGTATGCATTCCTTGCTGACTCTTCAAGTCCGGTGTTGGTTGACGAGCAACTTTAATAAGGGGAAAATTTGTAACACTGAAGGCTCAAGGAAAGAAAAAAAGAAACGATGAAAAAAAAAGCACACAAGCATACTAATAATATAAAGCAATCAACACATATTACTGCTACTCACACAATAATGTGCATGCACACATAAGCACACAAATCTCACGGAAACTCCAGCATTATGGACTAATATGCTGTGGCGGTGTGCACGAAAGTGAGTCTGTGTGTGGAAAGAGTTGGCGTAACCAAGGCTACACCAAGCATTGGCTGAATACCGGATGGATCTGGATGGATACAGAGGCAGGGACGAACTTGGTGATCAAGTAGTGAGACACAAAGGTCACAACCACCTCATCATCAAGCGTACGAAAGGGAAATCATACTCGTCCAAAGAATGAAAATGACAGGGCAAGATAACTGTGGGAGACTAGTTTTAATGGCATTGCCCTTTTTGATACAAAGATCAACAAGGGTTGCCAAGGGGACGAGATGGATGACACGGTTCGGGATAGAAACAAGTCTATCACCGAAAATAATATGGGTGGTTGGCAGAAAATATACGCGATACCTGAGTATGACTCCTGTAAATGGTGTCTGGGACACTAGGTACCAGTGCATCACTTCTCCTGGGACAGAGATAATGCCAAACACTAAAAGAGCAGACATACTAGGAAAGAGGGTGCAGGTGGTGGATCGAAAACGACGCCGCCTACACTCACAAGATTAACCGTTAGTGACAAAATAATAGTCTATATGCATGCTATGCGGCAAACAAATGCAGCAACCAAGTGCAACAAACCAGCTGGGGTCTATACTACCGCAGTCCAACATTTGCATGGCCTAGGGCGTCCTACAGCCAGACCTGCTCTGATACCAAGCCTGTGGCACCCGGCTTAGAGAAAACCGGAACGCCCCGTATTCCAGCCCGAAGATCGAGGAGAAGTCTTCTAGAATACGTCACTGGTTAGCATAGAACAAATCAGCTCTTTATTGCAACCTATATGGGTACAAGGGGGGTTACATCGACATGGCGATACTACGCCTGCCACGGTTGCTCCTTGCAGACAGCAGAACAACTCAACGCAGCAGAATGACTACTGGCAGCGGAACAGCGATGACGGTGATGAACTCCACTCCGCAAGGACTCTGGCTGGAATGCTTATCCTAGCTCGCAAACAAGGAATCCATGGCAAACAAGCAATCAAATCTGGCATGACCTGCAAACTGGCATGAACCGCCAGGTCAGTACATTGAATGTACTTGCAACCTCACAGCAACCAAAGCAATCAAGACAAACAATAGCATGGCAATTACATATTATTATGCAATGAGGAACATGATACTATTAGAACAACATAGCATGAACAACATGATACAACTAGAACAATATAAGCATGGCATGAACATATGAACATGATGAGACTAGCATGCAACATGATGAAACCATCATGCACCAACTTACTCTGCTCGGGTTATCTCGTAACCATCACCTGCACAAACTTACCATCACGGACATCACATGATCATCTCAGGATCCAATCCAGCTTGGTATTTACAATACCGTAGTAATCATTTATGACCACAAGGAGCTTGACTTTTACCCATAAATCTCGCATAACACCACAAATATCCAACGAGACGGTATTCACGATACCACAGTGATCCTCTCACGATCACATAAATTTCAACCAACTTCGTTCATCATCGAACCGGGGTTGTCATTAAGCACATTATTATTACTGTTGACCCATAGTGTGACCAACTACAAACTGGACCCATATCCGCGGGCGCGGCTATCGATAGATTTAACACACACACACTCTACAAAGGTTAGCACACTGTACCCACACCATGGAACCCTGGATTCGCACTCCCATTCGGGTGGACCAAAGTGTTCCAACAAAACCATCCAACTGCCATGACACTCTCCCGGCCACTCCGACAAACTCCCCTTTGGGCTAAGTCCTGGGTGGCCCCGTGCCTACCAAAGGCACCAATAGCCGCCATCATGGAAAAACGGTCCCAAACGGGGACAAGGATCCATACTCAACAATAGGCACACAAGGCTTATGCCGTCCTACCTGATCAGGGTAGCGCCCGCGCATAACCTTCCCTCGCGGGAGGCACCGGTGAGAGGCATGACAATAGACCCACTTAGGACCCCTCCATAGGGTAAGCGTGGTTGCACTGGTTAGATCGATATGGTGGCACCATGACTCAGCCAATGGTTGGTCAAGTTCAATTTAATCCGGTTAAACTTGAATGCAATATGCGGAGCCATGATAAAATTAAATGATGCATGTACATAATATCAAAATAAGCATGGAAGTGCAACAAAATCAACGAGCATAAGAACAACATGTAATCATTTATCCAGATGAGCAAGGAATACTAACGAGCATGAATATCACAACTAGAACACTACTCATAGCATAACATGACCTCTAGCATCAACAATAAATACCATGCAATAACATAACGATAAACTACCATGCAAGCATTTAACCAACTGGGTGCAAAGTAACATGCATAACAACGGTACTTGGGACAGACGATAGTCATGCACCGAAGACCATCACCACATGTACTATTACCAAGCATTGCCCATATTAACGTAATACTAGCATCAAGAACATAATAACAGAGTGCAAGAAAACATGACGGTAAACACCGATCCATAAGCATAACCGAAATAATGACAGTAGAAGCAAAACAATCAAACAATTATTAAAGATTCAAGTTGGAAACCAATGCTTCTGCATGGCTATCATGCAAATGGTGGTTGTGGCTGGCCTGGTGATGAAGAAGGCTCCGGGGAGAAGTGCGGAACGACCGCAGAAAGAATCACCGGAAAGGGTTCTCTCTTGGAAGGGCTGATTAGGGGCAAGGGCAAAAATGGTCATTTTCAGAATGTTGAAACATGGTGAAAATGGTTCCATCGGAATGGGCCTGATGAAATGAAGACGTGGACGTTGGATTCACCTCGATTGGAGTTACGGTTGCGGAGATATGAGGTGTAGAAGATCAGGGACTTTTCTGTAAAAATATCATCACAAACAAGTCCCTGAGTGGATAAGGCAGAAACGCATATAAGGAAATACGCTTTCAAAAGTTGAAAACGTACTTACCAGAATATGTGTCCACTTATCCATGCCATCAGAGGCGGGCCCGGGCGCGTGCGGGTCCCACGGGGTGGGGCCCATCACTTATCCACGTTAGCATGGACGGGGTCAACCCCCGGGTCACCGACTGGTGGGGCCGCGAAGTCCACGCGCTTGGTCAACTCCCTCCTCCCGCTCCTCCTCTTCTTCCTCTCGACGCGGGCGCAGAACAGAGGGAGCGGCGCCGGCGCTGGCCTCGCGGCTCCGGCCAACTCCGGCCAAGGGGAGGCCACCGGCGAGCACGGCGCAGCCCACCGCATCCATCCAGGGGGAAACAAACCCCAGGGAGGAGTGGCGAGGCGGCGACGGTTGGTGGAAGAAGGAGGCAGAGGCGGCGGTGATCTTTGGGGCACGTGGCCAGGGTGGCTCCGACGATGGGGCGACAACACGGGGAGGACCGCCGGGGTCTGGGTGGAGCTATGGTGAGGTCAGGAGGAAGGGGGAGGGCTCGAATGGCACGGATTTAAGCCGAGCTTCGCGGTGGCCATGGTGGCCATAGGAGGGCTCGGGAGCTCCTAGAGCTCGTTTGAGAGGCTGTGCAGGACTAGAGGAGGGTGGTAAGGCTGCTAGAGTGCTCGGGCTGCGCGGGGAGGGGCTACTTATAGCCGCGTGAGGTCATGGCCGAGTTGGCGTCGCCGCGGACGCTGGACGATGCCGTAGATGCGTGTGCTCGCGCATGAGCTCGGGGAAGACGACGGGGAGGTGCGGACGAGCTACAGAGGTGCACAGGAACGAGCAGAGCTCGGGGACAAGGGCAAGAAGAAGACACGGAGGTGGAAGACGACGTGGTCACGGGCGCGCACTATGCGGCGAGGGGGACGGCTCACCAGAGAAGAAGACGGAGGGGGCAAGGGCTCCAGAGGGACGACGACTGCTCGGGGAAGACTCTGGACATAGCTAGGCGACGAGGAGAGAAACACACAACAAGGGGGAAGAAGACAAAGGCGCTAGAGCGCGCTGATGGCATGCCAGGACGGTGGTCACCACTGTGACCGGCAAGGAGGGAACGCGAGAGGCTGCAGCGAGCTGTCTAGTGATGAGTCCCTTCATCTAATAAGCCAAGGGAGCTGATGGATCAAGAGAAGGAGCCAAGGAGAGGAGTGTGGCATCGCTGAAACTTTGCTGTATCAGTTTTGGGTGAGCACTAGTGATCAACAGGGAGCTGATTTGGTCCAATGGAGTTGTCTGGGATGTTTGACTATAGAAGGACAAGAATACTCGGGGTTTTGGATGGAAATGGGCCAAGGATTAATATAGTTGCTTTGCAACTGACTAAAATGGTCCAGAAAGAAGATCATGATGATGCTCTCATATGGAGTATCAACTTAATCTCAACTTGGGCAATACATAGTTATTTGATCATATGAAATGCTAAAAAAGTTTTTCACACCCATTTGGATAAATCAAAATAGTACTTCCTTCACAAACATCCCCACTGACCACAAACTTGCATAAACTCTAGAGGAATAATGGCTTGATGAAATGTGCCAAAAATGGGTGGACATATGTTTTATGGGTAGGATCATGATCTGGTAATTTATCAGAATTTTTGAAGCAACATAAAATACACTAGCTTCACAACCTAAAAATATTTCCAAAATCAAAGATTTGATCATGTGTTCACATAGATGATGGGATGGGGCTGCAAATGGGTGGAGAGGGTTAATATGAGCACATGAAGGAGTGTGCAAAAGTTTCAACTCATTTGGATACTCGTGGCTAGTACTTCCTTCGCAATGCATTTCCTCAGACATGAACTTTGAAAAATCACTAAGGAAGATTGTCTAGGCAAATAATGTTGAGCTTTGGCATAGGGAAATTATTTGAACATGAAAAGATGTCCAAAAAGGTTTAGGTCAATTGGGCAAAGGGAAATAGGACTTCCTTCACAACTTACCACACAGGACAAAATAGAAAAGAAATTATTTGAGAATTAGTTTTGAACATGACAATGAAAAGTTTTGCCACATTTGATGAATTTATGGCCCAAATAATTTATGAGAATTATTTGGGAATTTTTGGAGTGATGGAAATATAGGTTGCTTCACAACCTAGGGCAGATAGGGTTATTCCTTTAATAGGAAAGGAATATCCCCAATAAAAAGAATATTGGGATTTGGTCTAGGATGAAAATGGAAAGGTCTAGGGAAGTGTTTGGGTATGACAAGCCACTCTGGAAGCAAAGAAGAGGTCATCTTCTTCCGTTTCCAGACCACAAAGCCACGGAAAAAGAAAACTCAGGCAAAAATCCCATAAAACAAAAGAAAAATAAAGGGCCAAAAATCAGGCTGTGACATGATTGACTTGCCTCATTTCCTTTTGTAGCCAATGTCAACACTTTAATTGGCTCTTTTTCATTTGAGATCATATCTGAAGTGGCACTCTTACGACCATCTCTTTTGACGCGGTAAAGTTGCTCAACCAGCTCCTTATTCTTCCTTGTGCTCCAGACCGATTCTTTTTTGAAACGTCTTGAACATATGACTGCTCATTGAACGTTGTCTTCTTGGAGCTGCATAATACTGGCGAGATGGTTTATAATAATATGGAGAATGTGCCCTTGTATCATACTTGTCCCATGATGGATATGGATTTACGTGTGCACAGAGAGGCATCCACGACATTGGCATTGGCGGCCCAAAATAAGGATATGAACAAGTTGCATTTAAATTCTCTTCTTGCCAATATCGATCCTTGGATTTGTTCCTAGGGGGTGATCTTGATGCTTTTGCATTAGTTGGCCGATAAGCACTGTTCTCCTCACTTATCTTCTGAGATTTTTCCAATAGTTGCGCGAAAGTGACTTTCGACTTTTTACCTTTGTGCTTACGTCGGCCTTTGATTTCTTTGGTTGTGCTTGCACCGATCTTTGGATTTTCTCGTTGCCCCCCAGTACTTGGCATCTTTTGTGCAACCTCGATGGAATTTTCGCCCTCGAGAATATTATCATTGTGCTCTTGAACAACTTCCTTACTTGAAAGCTTGATCCCATTACCCACGGGCCTTACCTTCTCGTGTTTAGATGGATCGGTTTGAAGCAGCGGATACAAAAACCGTTTGCCATCAGGACCAATCAGAATAGATTGGCCATCCCTTGGTGTTTCAACAAGTTTCAATCGTCCTTTTTCAATGGCCGATTTAACTATTTGAAGAAACATATTGCAATCCTCAAAACTATGCTTGAACGAATCATGCAACTTACAATACATTCGTCCTCGGATAGATGTTTTTTCATGGTGATCAAGAACTCTAATGTAATTATTTTTCAGCAACAAATCAAATATTTGATCACACATACTTGAACTGAAGGGATGCTTCTCATTTTCTAGCCGATCTTGGTGTGATAACGACTTTCCAGGTAAGCAAACGAATGGTTTAGAATACCCCCATTCGGCTATGAATTGTGTTTTGCATTCTATCTCCGATGTCTTTGGATAAGATATTATACTAGCATCAGTTTTCTCAATAGAATTTAACCTTGGCTTTAAAATTCTGAAATGAAAATAGTTAGAACACATATGTCTCAATTGAGACCAAGTGTAAGCCAAGTAAGAAACAAGCAAACCTACCCAATTATATATGAACTTTTAATAAAGCAATGGGGAAAACTTTGGCTGCAATAATACATCACAATCAGTCTTTATAAATGGCACAATGTGTTGACCGATATGCTTTGCAACGATTTTATTGCTAACAAATAAATTACCCTTCTTCATTGGTCTTTTAAGATTTCTTATGAGAATTTTTATAATAGAAGCATCAACAATAAAGTTGCGACCAAATCGGAAGATAGGTAAATTACTTGCTAGACATACCTCTTCGAATACGTTGGGAGAGCATGATGGTTGTGTTACTTGAACGATATCTTGTTCCCATTTCGAATAGCTCACCAGCGCCTTGTCATCCTCTTTTTCTAGAATAGATTCGGCATACGTAATATTTGATTCGGTCTTTTCAATAATCGAATTAACTTTGTTTTCTGAATCACCACTCCTTTTGATAATTCTACCCACACCCAATGCTTTCTCTTTTTGACATAATCTAGCTTGTATTGCAACAGAATTAATAGACTTTCGCTCTTTCCCAAAAAGACGTAAGGTTTTTCTTAATGAGCCAATCTGGATAGAATTGCCCCCGACACTTTTAGACTCTTTCGGTAAGGAGATGTCGCCGAAATTCTATAATTGTGCAGGGAAAACATTGCATGCTACGATACTAGGTGAAGACACATGGGATCCTATAGAATTTTCACTTATTCGGCTATTAGCGTGAAGGTGCGAAGCCGAATTATGAATACCTATAGTTGCATATGGTGCCAAAACATTAGTAGCATGAAGTGTAGCATATGATGGTTGAGGGTAATTGGCCGGATAACTAGTAGTAGCATGGCCAATTCCCCTATCCACCGGCATGTTTGGATTAACATATTGTAAGTTAGTTGCCGATGAATAAAAAGGTGAAACACTTTGTTGCATACTATCGGAAGTTCCTATGTGAGGTGTTTCAACTTGATTAACCAAACTCATCATGTTGTTCATTGACATATGGATTCTAGGGTTGCCGATGCATGGGAGTTGGAATACATATGTTGCATGTTGCTAAAATTATACGAGGTAGAAGCATGAATATTTTGTTGCATCGACTCTTGCACATAATTAGATGCATGAGTGATAAAAGCTAGGGCTAGCCGATATATTATGCTCATTAGATGATCTAGCAACAACATATGCATTATTTGCATCTACATATGTGAATTGGGTATTCATATTAACTTTGTAGATTGCAAACCCTAGATGACAATCTCTTTGTAGCAAGAACAAGCCAGAGACCGTTCAAAGCTTCTTCCCCAGCGGAGTTGCCAAAAAGTGTGTTCACACACGAACACGTCACCGTGTACCCTCGACGCCGAGGGTGATGCATCGCAGCTCACACCGAAGGAGATCCGTTCGGAAGCGCGGTACGCAAGCAATCTGGCGGGCGCTTTTGAGGACCCGAAACCGCACATGCCCGGGAGGGACCCCGTCAGGGCGCGCGGCGGCTATGGGCTGCCCTAGGTCGACTTGATCGCCCCTAGGGCCTCGAGGTTCGCCGCCCTGCAATGAAAAAGAACGAACAAAGAACGAGGAAGAAGAAGAACAAGGAAGAAGGTAAAAGTAAAGGTAAATGATGTAGGTAGATTTGTTCGATTATGTGTTGTTCAATCGGCCGTCACCTCTTATCTATATAAGAGGCGAATGGACTTCCTGCACAAGAAAATGACTTGCATTGCCGTCCAAATCATCAAAATCTAACCAAACTCGGACTTCTCACGACCTCCGGCCCGGACGGCTCTAGGCCCGGATGATCCGACCTAGCCCAGTTTTCTAACAGCAGCTCACTGTTTTGGCTATAAAATCCACATATGACATCGCACTTGAACGTTTTTTTCTATCAGAATCAACCGCCTCGACGAGATGCACACCTTTCATATTGAAAACATTTCGATCTGAGGCCATCTCGAGGGTGTTTCGGGCTGTTTTCTAAAGTATGTAGCAGAAAAAGCTGTCCGGACGTCCGGACTTTCACCCGGATTGTCCGGCCTCCACCCGGATCATCCGGGATTGGACCCAGATCATCCGGCTTCATCATAAGCCTTCTGTTGTTTTCGGTGCTTCAATTTCCCAGATGACCCGGACCCCCGCCCGGATGACCCGGTCAAACATTGTTGCAGCACACGGTTTTGTCTGTAACTCTTGCATACGACCTCGGATGGGGACAATTCTTATATCAAAATCATTCATTTCGACGAGACGAAGAACTTTGCTGTTTTAGCTTTTTCCATCAGAGGCCATCTTGTGGGCCTAACAAACCGAATAGTATTTTGAATATAAAATCTCAGTACTTCGAATACAACTTCGGCCTTAGAGATGAGATCAGATGGCTATGGCCCAAATATCAAAGTTTCTTATTTTGACGATACGGAACTTTCTTACTTTGAGCACTTTTCCATTTGAGGCCCTCTTAATTACGTCTTCACCATGACAAAATCTGATGTCAACAAAAAGAAAAAAATTGTGAATTAAAAGATGTTTAAACATTTTCGCAAAAAGTTCACGAATTTTTATAAAAAAGTTCATCGAATTTTAAAGAAACTTAATGGATTTTTTAAATGAACGAATATGTAAAAAGTCATCAATTTTTTTAAAAAAAATCATCGATGCAGAAAAAGTTCATCAATTTTGAAAGAGTTAATCAAATTAGAAAAAAGTCCATCGAATTGATTACAAAACTTCATAAATTTTGAGAAAATAATTCATCAATTTGAAGAAAAAGTTTGTGAATTTGAAAAAAATCATCGAACCAAGAAAAAAAGGAGTAACAAAAAAAAGGAAAACGGAAAGAAGAAAAAAATAAAAAGGAATGAAGAAGGAAGAAAAGAAGGAAAACGATGTAAGTTATCAGATTGCGCTAGGTGGCGTGGTTGTTAGTACAGCGTACCTGGATGCGCGAGCTCGCTGGTTTGCTTCACCACGGGCAGGCTTCTTTTGCATCGCTAAAAGAAAAAAAAGGATAGATGGCATGATCTAGCGCAGAGGTTGTATGTGCGCCCGTATATAAAATGCATACTAACGGGCGCCGGAAGCGCTAAATAGGAAACGCCGGCCCCTATTCGGTGCTTCAGGCACTCCTTGCCGCCCATGGGCCAATGCTGCCGGGCCTGCCCACGTAGATTTCGCATTTTATTTATCCCGCATTCGCTCGATCTCATTTGATAAAAAGGAAAATTTTCACCAAAACAAATCCTGAATTTAAAAATGATCACGACTTTTGAAAAAAGTTCATGAATCTTAAAAATCATCGATTTGACAAAAGATAATTGAAGTTTTTTAAAAAAATTCTTCGACTTTGAAAAAATAATCATCGAATTTGGGAAAAAAATTATAAATTTTTTAAAAAATTATTGGTTGTAAAAATGTTACTTGAAAGTTTAAAAAAATCATGGGTTTTAAAGAAAACTCCGCAAATTTGAAAAACTTCAATAATTTGAAAAAAAAGTCCATCAAAATTTAAAAAAAGTTCTTCAAATTGGAAAAACACTTCATAAAATTCAATAAAAAAGGTAATCAATTTTGAGAATGAATTTCATCGATTTAAAGAAAAAGTTCAAGCATTTGGAAAAAAATCGAAAAAATGAAAAAGACAAGAAGAAAAAAGGGAAGCAGAAAGAAGAAAGAAGAAAGAAGAAAAAAAGAAGGAAAAATATGTTAGTTATCAGATTGGGCTAGGTGGTGAGGTTGTTACTGTAGCATACCTCGATGCGGGAGGTCGGTAGTTCAATTCACCACGGGTGTTTTTTTTTTTTGCGTTTTGAAAAATAGAAAAAGGATATATGCGCCGGCCCAACGCGGAGGGTATGTACGTCGGTTTGCAAAATGCATACTAACGGTCGCCTGAAGCACCGCATAGGAAACGCCGTAAGCACTGTCCCCCGCGTGAGTTACGTCTTGGTACGGTCGTCAAATAGATCTCGCGAGCTGTTCACCCATAGTAGTGTTAGCACATTAAGCCCCATGTCTAGGTTCACTACAGGCACAACACGTTAGGTAGCATTTGGAAGCGCCTTTCCAGGTCGCCCCATTTTTGCCGCTGTGGGCGACGACTGTGGGCGCGACTATGTTTGTCTCTCGCTGCGAGGTAGTAGCTGGCCTCGGCTCAGGTAGCCGGTTAGTGGGATGGCCCAGTACATTTTGTTAGGCTAGCGCCATAATAATATCATGTATGTTTTTCTTTTGTTTATATTTTAAATATTTTGATTAAATGTGCTTCATTAAATTTCAAAAATAAACACAATTTTTATACATACATTCCAAAACTGAAGTTGGATTAAAAAAATTTAAAACATCATGATTGTGGAAAATATTAATGCAGTGTAAAAAAATGTTACCGTAGTTCAAAACAATGTTACAGTTAAAGAATATGTTTGTATCAATAACAAAAAAACATGTGTTTCAAGAAATAGACGATACTATAAAAACATTAATCATGTATCTATTTTTTTGATACGTTTAAAAATATATTCAATAAATGTACAACTTGCAATAAAAAGGTAGACATTAAAACGTATATTGAAATAAATGTTAATTATGTATTAAAATATCAAATGTGTATACAAAATGTTAATAATTTATATGAAAAAATGTAAAACATAGATGAAAAAATAGACATCAAAGCATATATTTGAAAAAATGTTAAACGTGTATACAAAATTTATTTTGATGTATAGAAAAAATGTATAACATGAATGAAATAATCAATATTAAGACATATATTAATTTTTACATATGGTTAAGCATGTATAGAAAATGTCCCTGATATATACGGAAAATATACATTGTGCGTGTAAGAAAGTTGAAATGTGCTGAGAAAAGAAAAACGAAAAAAAGAAGAAAAATGGTAAGAAACATGATGAAAGAAAGAAAAAATAAAGCCAAAAAAGGGGAAAAAAAGGAAACCATAAAACCAAAAAACAAGAAACCCACCAAAGAAAACCCAAGAAATTTTTTGCTATAGCCGTAAGAAACATAATACTACTGTGTTGGGCCGACACGATAGCACCAGCGCATAGGTGATTTCTAATAAGAAACAAGTACGAGCGAGACAGAGCATTTGCGGATGTTGCCGCCGCTCACCATTGAGCCCATATCAGGACCAGGCTTAGTATAGACTAGAAGGGTTGGGCGCGCTTTGTTGCCCTGTTGATGTTATTGGATTTTTTTTATTTATTTACTCCATCTATTTCGAAATATAAGGTGTATTAGTTTTTTTTGAAAAGTCAAACCATTTAAATTTGACCACATTTGTGTAGAAATATATCAATATCCATAATATCAAATCTGGGTTTTAGATTCATCATGAAATGAATTTTCATATTTTATTTATCTAATGTTGTGGATGTCGATCGTTTTGGCTCTGAACTTGGTGTAAATTAAAGAAATTTGACTTTTCAATAAACTAATACACCTTATATTTTGGAACGAAGTGAGTATTTGATTTGGTTAGTGGGGAAGATGATGGAGTGTGTTTTCTTTTTTATTCATATAACGCGATGTTTTGGTAGGCCTTTCGTGGTGTGATTTTGTGTTGTCTGCTAATCAACTCATACTTATGTGGGGAAATTTTCCACGGTGGTGGTTGCATGTACTATATTGGTGCTAAAGTATCAGATGTTTAGTTTTTCTTTTTTCTAGGTGATGAGAGGGCACGCGGGGTTGATATGTTTCTATAGGCCGGCTGCTTTCGATTGATTTGAAAATTATTGACCTAGTCAAAATCATGAATCAAATCCAATTGAATTTCTCAATGCAATGAGAGAGCTCCAAAGTTAGTAGTGAATTAAAAGAATTGTGTGAGAGATTGTTGACCTGGTCAAAATCGATGACCCAATTCCGAATTGGTGACCTCAATTAAATGAGAGTCCTTCATTCCTAGGAAGCTTAGTGATATAGTATATTCCCCTCGATCGAAGACCAAAATGAGAAAGGTTGAAAGTGCAATCATGCCCTTAATCATATTTTCATATTATAGACAACATACATATAGGGAACTAATCATCTTTGTCAAGTGCATCTCAGGTTTACTTCTCAAAAGATTATAATGTGGATCATGACTGGCATATTCAAGATACTCAAAGCATGGAGAAACAAGACAAAAAGCTCTAGCTATTTCTTGGTTTTATTTTTGAGTATAGGGATCCCGACTATTAAGAGGGGATCACTGATTCTCGCAAAATACTTTCTCAAAATCTAGGAAATCTCTTGGAGAAGTTTTTACCTTAACTGTGATGTTGGACCCTGCCTTGTCCAGACGTCCGAAGGTTTCCGGACGACCGACGCGTCACAGTTCTCCGGCTGGCCGTTTTCTTCGGATATCGGGTGCCACGTTACAGAAAGAAAATCCCGGAATTCTGGTCTTTCCAGACGACCGGCTTCCGGACGTCCGGTGATAACCGGAAATCCGATGCCACTTCACACAGCCGAAATAACGGATTTCCGGTCCACTCCGGACGATCGTGCTCCGGACGCCCAACGTTCTTCGGACGACCGCACCCTATGATCCAGTTCCCACTACTGGTGCGCTAAACCACTCCAATATCCAGTGGCCGGACGATCGTCTCCGGTCGGACGTCCGGTCCTTCCTTTCTATCCGGATGTCCGGTATACTTCAGACGTTCGGTGTTGGGGATATAACTAATAGGTATGACACACCCAGGAGGGGCCGGGTTATACCTATGATGATTCATGATGTGAAGTCCATGAAGATATTGAAGACGGCGGTTCCTGGGCGGGTCATACCTAATAGTTATATCCCCAAGATTAGGCCCCAGGTTGATTTGAACTGGTTCATGTCAATCTTCAACACTTAGAAAAAAATCTTCCCTTCTTCATTTGTGCGAGAACTCATAACCCGCTATGACATCATCTCCTGGGCTTGCGGTAACGCTCCATGACGTCACATGTCATCAATTTGCACAATATCCAATATATCTTAACATATCCTTATCTTTAATGGTTGTCCCAAGAATCGAGGCGCTCGAGCAGCTGGATAACCATATTTTTGCCTCCTCGTTTTGTGCGCCCACCTGTTAATCTTTTCCTTATAAATAGGGTCAACCTCTTCTCATTCTCCCCCCTTTCCTTCTCGTCTTCCTCCTCTCGCGACTCATCTACCACTTGAGCTCCGCCGCCGCCGCGAAGCCCACCGTCCTCCTCGTCCTCGGCCGATGCATCAACCTAAACCTGGGCAAACGTCGGGCCGGGCCAGGCTTGTAAAAGCCCGACCTTCATTTCTCAAGCCCGAGCCCGGCCCGAAGCCCGAAATACTCCATATTTTCAAGCCCGAGCCCGGCCCGAAGTCAAGTTCGAAGCCCAAAAGCCCGACCCGAATGCTATTTTCTAGTACGTGCACGTGTAAGCCCGGCCCGAAGCCCGAAAGCCCAGCCCGAAATACGGGAAAATTGAAGCCCGAGCCCGGCCCGAACTATCTTTTGGGCTGCAAAACAAAGCCCGAGCCCGGCCCGAATGTCAAGCCCGGCCTGGCCCGGCCCGAGTTTTTTGGGCAGGGCTCGGGCCGGGTCGTCGGGCCGGGCTGCCCATGCCCGGGTTTACATCAACCTGAACATGACCAAAGAACGCCGGCGCTCCACCGCAGTTCGCCTGCTTCTATAAGCATTCCTCCTCTTATGCTCTAGATCGCATTAGGGTTTCTGTAGTTCTTCGAGTTCTTCGTAGTTCTTCGTCGTTCTTGTAGATAGCCCTTGCTTTGGATCTAAATACGTCTTTTAGGATGCGCGGAACCTGTTTCCATTCCTTTAGTTACCTCAAAATTTGCTTCATATATGTATAAATCTCGCCCTTGTGCTAGTACCTCTGCTACTACCATGCTTTTAGGTTTTAATTTATTTTCTTTTTCTGAACTGTCACTGATGCAAAAGTATAGCTTCAGTCTGCGAAACCTGTTTGTCCAGTACTTAGCAAAATTTTCTCCCTGATACATACCAATCTGGTCATGGCGGCTTACACCACTAGCTGTAGCTAGATTCAACACATTAGCAAGCTTCACTCTTGATGGATATTGATCTGTTCACGGCGGCTTACATAACTCGTTGTATCGCCATGCAACCCAGCATCGAACCAATTCAATGCCAGTTAAGTCATTTCCCAATAGAGCCTTGACCTTGGCAATGGTGGGGGCGAGTTTTTTTGCATTCAACGACTATTAGCTTGTTAGGGAGAGGATGTTTTGAGTCAAGACGCAGGGCGCGAAAGCCGGGCGGTCGATTCTTGTCAGCCGGAGAAGTATCCTTGCAATAGAACCATGTATGATTCCAATCCTTCGGATGACTCGGCAGGCGGGCATAAGGGAAGATAGCATCTCTGCTTCGCTTAATTGAGATTCCACCAAGTTCCAGGCTGGGTCCATTTGAGTACTCGTTTTGGCGGTTCAAATAAAAGTATTCTCTGAACAGCTCCACACTGGGCTCCTCTTGAAGGTACACCTCACAGAAAACTTGGAAATTGCATATGTTTGACACGGAATTGGATCCGATGTCTTGAGGATGAAGATTAAAAAAGTGTAGAACGTCTCGGAAGAATTTAGAGCCGAGCGGTGAGAAGCCCCGGTTCATGTGATCAGTAAAGACAATGACTTCATCATCCTTTGGCTAAGCTTTCTCCTCTTCTGGCTTGGGGGCGCCATAATGCATGACAATCTTCTTTGGCAAATAGTCGGTTTTCACAAAGTCCTGGAGTGCGTTCTCAGTAACAATGGAAGGAACCCAGTTACAGGAAGTGGCTATCTTCGGGGCCATTGTGAAGAAAGAAGCCTAAAAATAAAAAAGAACAAGTTTGCCGGTTTAAATTAAGCTGGAGGAAAAGCGTTGCAATACATATTCAGAATGGCGGCTTAAAAAGGGGCCTAATAGTATATGACTAGCTATAGCGAGCTATGTAAGCCACCGTGAACAGATCGATATCCATCAAGAGTGAAGCTTGCTAATGTGTTGAATCTAGCTACATCTAGTGGTGTAAGCCGCCATGACCAGATTGGTATGTATCAGGGAGAAAATTTTGCTAAGTACTGGACAAACAAGTTTCACAGACTGAAGCTATACTTTTGGATCAGTGGCAGTTCAGAAAAAGAAAATAAATTAAAACCTAAAAGCATGGTAGCAGCAGAGGAACTAGCACAAGGGCGAGATTTATACATCTATGAAGCAAATTTTGAGGTAACTAAAGGAATGGAAACATGTTCCACGTGTCCTAAAAGACGTATTCAGATCCAAAGCAAGGGCTATCTAGAAGAACGACGAAGAACTACGAGAACTCGAAGAACTACAGAAACCCTAATGCGATCTGGAGCATAAGAGGAGGAATGCTTACAGAAGCTGGCAAACTGCCGTGGATCACCGATGTTCTCTGGTCCCGTTCAGGTTGATGCAGCGGCCGAGGACGAGGAGGATGGTGGGCTTCATGGTGGCGGTGGATCTCAACTGGTAGATGAGTCGCGAGAGGAGGAAGACGAGAAGGAAAGGGGGGAGAATGAGAAGAGGCTGTTCGACCCTATTTATAAGGTAAAGGTTAACAGGTGGGCGCGAAAAACAAGGAGGCCAAAACATGGTTATCCAGCTGCTCGGGCGCCTCGATTCTCAGGACAGCCATTAAAGATAAGGATCTGTTAAGATATATTGGATATTGTGAAAATTGATGACAGGTGACGTCATGGAGGGTTACCGCAAGCCAAGGAGATGATGTCATAGCGGGTTATGAGTTCTCACACAAATGAAGAAGGGAAGATTTTTTCTAAGTGTTGAAGATTGACATGAACCAGTTAAAATCAACCTGGGGCCTAATGTTGGGGATATAACTATTAGGTATGACCCACCCAGGAGGGGCCGGGTTATACCTATGACGATTCATGATGTGAAGCCCATGAAGATATTGAAGACGACGGTTCATAGGCAAGGGACCAAGGGCGACTTAAGGCCCGTACGAGTAATCTGCCATATGTGTAAGACTTGTATTGTAAGGCATATATCATTAGTCACCGAGCCGGACACGTTGTCTATGAGCCAGCGGGGACTTAGTGAGCCGCTGGGCGTCAACCTGTGTATATAAAGGGACGACCCGACGGTGGTTCAGGGCAAGAAACAAGAGATCGAAAGCTAGGTCAAGCGTATTCGCTCCCTGGTAATCGAGACATAAGCAATACCACCTCAAACTGGATTAGGCCTTTACCTTCATCGCAAGGGGCCGGACCAGTATAAACTCCTATGTCCTTTGTCCCGTTTAACCCCTTTAATCTAACCTAGTTGTGATGGCTCCACGACTAAGTCCTTTCATGAGGACATCTGCCATGACTATTC
This sequence comes from Triticum aestivum, assembly GCF_018294505.1. NCBI lineage: Eukaryota > Viridiplantae > Streptophyta > Magnoliopsida > Poales > Poaceae > Triticum > Triticum aestivum. Next base: position 551,220,594 of record NC_057813.1, on the reverse strand, counting down.
CACGACATTCGGCGTCTGCACAACTTAAGTGACCTCCAACGGCCACTTTTACACTATGACTATAAATATCCTTCTTCCACCTCGAGTGAGGGTTGTCCAATACAGTGAAAAGATTCCAAGAACACCATTCTCTCTTACTCTCTCTTGCTTTCACCAATTCCTAGATCCCGAGTGCATTTGTGAGGATTCTTGAGTGTTATTCCAATCAAAAGATAGATCGTCCCTGTCCCCTCCTCTCAACCAAAGGAATTCATGATTTGAGCAAGTTTTGAGCGCTTACCTTGATCTTGTTACTCTTGGAGGTTGGAGACTCCTAGGCGGTAGGAGTTCTTGGATGAGGAATCAAACCATTGTGATTATCCCCTGGAAAGTTTGTGAGGGTTTGGAGACCACCCCAAGGTATACCACTAGTGGTTGAGAATCGCCTTCGTGGTGATATCTCAAAGAGAGAATAGGGCGAGCCTTCGTGGTGTTGGCGTGCCTTCGTGGTAACATCCACCTCTCTAAATGGTGACGTAGCTTCCCTCCAATGAAGTGAACATTGACATAGATCATTGTCTCTCGGAGTTGCGGTTATTCCTAACCCTATCTCCCTACTTGTGGTTACTTGTCTCTTTGTCTTTACTTGTTCCACATTGTGCTTACTTATTCATATTCTTGTAATACTTGCCCACCTTGCTTACCTCATTGTATCATCTTTGCAATTGTTAGGCCCACCTTCATATTCCACATTATAGCCTAAAATTGCTAAGTAAGAATTAAAATTTGGAATTGTACCTATTCACCACCTCTAGGTCCATCTCGATCCTTTCAATTGGTACCAGAGCCTCATGCTCTATTCTTGTGGCTTAACCTCCCTAGAGCGAAATGAACCTCGATGGGACTCCCCTTGTTGCAGATACGAAGGAGAAGGGCACAGCTTCTTCGGAAGTCAAGTCCTTCACTTCCGAGGATCTGGAACAGGCCCTTGCTAAGCAAAAGGAGGAGCATGATTCTTCTCTTGAGGCCTTGGCCCAAATGAGGTTAGCCGCATTAACCATGATTCTCGCACCACTTGCCAATCCAAGTGGTGCGTCCTTGAGGCCAACTGCGCCTACTCCTTCACTTGGCCAACAACCTCCTAGTAATGATCAGTTTAGTGTTCCATGGCTTTATGCAGGATCTCAAGTTGAGAAACCTAAGTATAACCCTAGGGCAAAACTCCCTTTTATTGATGACAATTCCTATTTTGCTTTGTGGAGAGTTGGTATGCAGCACCATCTTAGGTATACCAATGATGAAATGTTGGACATATTGGAGCATGGCTACAACCTAGTCGACCTAAATAATCTCACTCCAAGAGAAACATATGACAAGCATCTCAACGACACCGCAATAATGTGCATAAGGAAAGGAATAAATGATAAGCAAAGGAGACCTTACATACACATCACAAGTGTCAAGGAGTTATGGGATAGTAATATAGCATTGTGAGGACCAAGACCGGTACCTCCACTCTCCGGCTAGCTCAATATGAAATTGCCAAGGGTCAATTGCAAAACTTTTGTATGGAGAAAAGTGAATCCCCCAAGCAGCTCCTTGAGCGTCTCATGACCCTCTCCGCTGACATAGAATCTTCTGATCGTGACAAGACACAAGATGGATTCAACTTGACTAAGCGATTTCTCGTGGACAAATTACTTCATGCTCTTGCTCTATATCATCACCAAATGGTGTGGGACATAAGGCAACATCATGGATTCAATGAAATGACTCCGTATGACATCGTATCCACTTTTCAACTATTCAAAGAATCCAAGGCAAATGCTACAAAAAATCTTGCCATGCATGGTACCTCAACATCAAAGATCAATCTTGCTTTGAAGGCCAAGCATGTATGTGTGGAAGAGCAAAGTGAAGAAGAAGATGATGAAAGATGGTGATGAGATTGACTCCGATGAGAGCCCTTCGTATGAAGACATTTCCCTCTTTGTCAAGAAGTTTAGCGCGGGAAAATTCAAAGGAAGATTCTAGAAGAAGAAAGTGAGAAAGTGCTACAACTGTGAAGAAACCAACCACTTCTCCAACTGTTACCCTTATGAGAAGAGAGAAGATAAACCAAGGTTTTCCAAGACCTTTCCTAAGAAGAAGTTGCCAAATCCCGTGAACTCCAAGTTCAATAAGAAAGATGGGAAGGCAATGGTTGCTCAAGAAGAATCCGACCCGAATGATGTTGGTGGTGTTGCTGGAGTAGCTCAAGATTCTCCAAACACCTTGAGGCTAGTCAACAAGAGTGGTGATGTTGTCACCTACAACTACATGAAAGACTACAAGGGCAACACTCACAAGTGCTTAATGGCAAAGGCCATGGTGGAAGATGGAGAGAACCAAAACTCTCCTGACAAGGTCAAGGTAACCCCATGTTCAAATCCTCCTCTTTTCACTCCATCTACTCACTACTGCAAGATGGTCCAAACGCGATAGTCCAATAAGAGACCCTTCGACGAAAATGTGTGTGATGCATTAATCGCAAATGGTGGTGTAAGAAAATCGTCAAAAATGAGACGAACTGTTTGCGATGGCGCATACATCAAACACGGTTGAGATCAGAGTCGCGTGTGGGATGCGTGGCATATGTTTAATCCATACAAACTGTTTGCGATGATCCAGAACAACAGAAACAGACATCTAGATGAGGGTGTGTGCGATATACGGCATACATTTCACTAGGATCAAGTGTGTGTGATTAGGAAACACAATAGAAACGGTCAGCCAGATCAAGGTGTGTGCGATGGGGGGCATACAATTCACTCAGATGAACTGTTTGCGATGAGCCAAGACAACGGAAACAACTCAACTGAACAAGATGGGGGGATGTATATCACTGAGAGATGTTGGTAGATAATAGAAGAGGATAAAAAATCATTAGATGTTGGTAGATAAGAGTAATCCGAAATGTGTGTGAAGACCAATAATAACACATATGATTGCTACTAATAAGCCATGTGATTTGCTCTTTCTACAGAAGAACAACATATATATAACTGAAATAAACATCCAATTACATAAGTGACTATACAGATAATTCTCACACACCTCAATAAACAATTGCATGCATTCTAAACTAGGGGAAAGGATCATCTAGTCATCTACTTCTTGTGACGCTCCCGCCACTGCTCTGTGGCTCGATCCCTCGTCTGGGAAGGACAAAGACACTTCCTCATGTCAATGATCCGCCTATACATCTCGTAGCTTGTGTATGTATCCTTGGCCGCGTACTTGACGTGTTCTTCATCCAGTCTCTGATGCCAGGCATTGTGCCAGGCGTTCTTGTCCTTCTTGCTCTCATCCTTCATCTTCATGTAGTAGGGGTCGATGATGGCCGAGGCAAGGTCAACCAGGGAGTTCTGTTTGTTGTTGGTGCTGCCCTAGACCTTGTAGTGGTCAAGGATGTTGACAAGATTCTAGCAGGTCAAGCCCGAAACCTTGAGCGCTTTTAGATCGTTGGTGGTATCCACCATAGCGAAACTCTAGTCGGAGCTGTTGACAAACCTGGAGAAATGCTCGCAAGGCCTTGTGGCCAGGTGGTAGTGGTAGACGAGGACGTTATGTTGCACACATAACTGGGCGATGATAACCTTCTGATCTTGCCCAACACAACCGCTGGTGAACTCGAGGTCGAAGCCAACCACTTGGTACTTGTCCTCAGCAAGCAACTGCTCGACAGTTTGGATGGAACTCTCCACCGAGACTGGCTTGTTCATGTACACCACCGAGAGGTCCTCCCCCCTCACATGGGTGTCCACTACATGATGTGTGGTGAGCTGCCCCCCGTTGTCATTGTCGGCCGCTAGGAGCGCCATTGGAGCCACGGGTGTCGGTGTCAAAACCGGCGGATCTCGGGTAGGGGGTCCCGAACTGTGCGTATAAGGCTAATGGTAACAAGAGACTGAGGACACGATGTTTACCCAGGTGCGGGCCCTCTTGATGGAGGTAATACCCTACTTCCTGCTTGATTGATCTTGATGATATGAGTATTACAAGAGTTGATCTACCACGAGATCGTAGAGGCTAAACCCTAGAAGCTGGCCTATGATTATGATTATCTGTTGTCCTACGGACTAAAACCCTCCGGTTTATATAGACACCGGAGGGGGCTAGGGTTACACAGAGTCGGTTATAGAGAAGGAGATCTATTATACGGATCGCCAAGCTTGCCTTCCACGCAAAGGAGAGTCCCATCCGGACACGGGACGGAGTCTTCAATCTTGTATCTTCATAGTCCAACAGTCCGGCCACATCATATAGTCTGGCTGTCCGGATAACCCCTTATCCAGGACTCCCTCAGTAGCCCTTGAACCAGGCTTCAATGACGATGAGTCCGGTGCGCAAATTTTCTTCGACATTGCAAGGCGGGTTCCATCTTTGAATACTTCAATATAAATTCCGAACACAAGGACCGTGTCCGGCTCTGCAAAACAAGTTCCACATACCACCGTAGAGAGAATAATAATCCACGAATCTAATCTACTAACAATTCTTCGAAACGTGACATCACGCCATGTTCCGGTTTTTATTCGAACCATTTTTTATAACCAGCTACCGCACATATTACGAGGTGGTTCCTTTGGCACGTCTTGTCGAAGCAGAGATCGTGTCCCTCTTATCGTGGGATCCTCATCAATACAGGTATGGGTAATCCAACCACGCCTGTTGGCATGACTCCGTGTTTTTAGGCAAGTCCCGAATGGTTATGCTGGGGACACTTGATATTCTCCCCCTTTATAGTGGGGTCGAGGCCTATCCCTCTATCTCCACGCTTGCGCCTTCCCGCACTTCGAGTCCCAACACCCAAAGCTCAAGCTTAAGCACTCCGGATCTTCGATCATGTTCGGATCTGACCTTCAAGGCCGGTGGATGGCCTCCTCTGTCACAGAGGAGGACATTGCGAAGCTTAGGAAGGCCGGGTATCTGACCGATGATGTCAAGCACAGGCTTCCCGTCGCAGGGCAGGTCATCCCTACTCCCGAACCCAATGAGAGTGTTGTATTTGTCTCTCACTTCCTCCGAGGCTTGGGTTTTACTCTTGATCCCTTCGTGAGGGGCTCATGTTCTATTACGGGCTAGATTTTCACGATCTAGCTCCGGATTCCATCCTCCACATCTCGTCGTTTATCGTCGTGTGCGAAGCCTTCCTCCACATCACCCCCCACTTCGGCATATGGCTCAAGACCTTCAATGTGAAGCCTAAGGAGATTGAGGGGTGACACGCAGAGTGCGGGGGCGCTGCAATAAGCATAAACACCGATGTTCCATGGCCAGAAGGTTCTTTCCCGGAGGTGTCCGATCTGTGGCAACGGAGGTTGTTTTACATCACAGCTCCCTGAGGCACAAGGTGGGCGGCCGCCCCCGCCTTCTGCCTGGGCCCTTCGCCTCAACTGGCGTCGTGGGCCAACATGGGACTGCACTTGGGGCTTGCTAACGATGTACCAACGTTGCAGAGCCGTATTCCGGAGCTTCTTGAGAGGGATATCAGTCTTGTCAAAATAATCCAGGTAATGCTAGTTTGGCGGGTCCTACCGTGCAAATGACGTCCTCTCCGGATGTGGGAGTTCAATCCGGAGGGTCCGCGAACCATTCAACACTTCTTCGGTATGACGCCCGAAGGGATGTATAAGTTGTTCTTCGGGCCACGAGTACAGTGTCCGGACACCATCGAAGATGCGGGCCTGAGCTGCAACCGCCCAGATACCCAAGTAAGTAACCCTATAACCGAACACTTCGTTTGTATTTATCATAACATTAGTCTGAAAAAGCTGTCCGCAGCCAGGATTGGCTCAGCAAGGCGGAGAGAATCAGGTGTCCGGCCCCACTTCCCGAAGGCCCGCCCAGTCCGACAATAGCCAGGATGCTTGAGCGGGCGTTAAGCCAAGTGCCATCGGGGAAAGATGAAGGGAAGAGTGAGCTTCATACATTGGTCATCCAAACCGGGGGGGAGGGGGATTAATGTCTCCACGAAGGAGGATAATCGGGGAGGTGAATCCAAGAATTCCTCCCCCCGCGGGAAGAAAAGGGCTTCCTCCGAAGACTTAGAGACGGAGGCGCCTAAGCAAGGGAAGAAAACTTCACCAGAGGGCCCAACCCCAAAGGGAGTCCTCACCGCATCACGCCCGCGAACGGGCCAGCCCTCCACCAAGCTGTGAGTTGATAAGCCAGAAACTTATTGCTTTTTCCTCTGAGAGTAATAACCAGGACCTATTTTTTGCAGTCCGGCTAGCAGTTCGTCTCAACAAGGTTCATCCTCGGGGGATCTTCTTTCGGAGATGATGGAGAGTGTGTTGGGGAACGTAGCAGAAATTCAAAAAAATTCCTACGTGTCACCAGGATCTATCCATGGAGAAACCAGCAACGAGGGGAAGGAGAGTGCATCTACATACCCTTGTAGATCGCTAAGCGGAAGCGTTCAAGAGAACGGGGTTGAAGGAGTCGTACTTGTCGTGATCCAAATCACCGGAGATCCTAGTGCCGAACGGACGGCACCTCCGCGTTCAACACACGTACAGCCCGGCGACGTCTCCCATGCCTTGATCCAGCAAGGAGAGAGGGAGAGGTTGAGGAAGACTCTATCCAGCAGCAGCACAACGGCGTGGTGGTGATGGAGGAGCGTGGCAATCCTGCAGGGCTTCGCCAAGCACCGCGGGAGAGGAGAAGGGAGAGAGGTAGGGCTGCGCCAGGGAGAGGTGAAACTCTTGTGTTCACAGCCCTCAAGACCTCAACTATATATAGGGGAGAGGGAGGGGGGTGTGCCCCCTCTATGGTTTCCACCCCAAGGGGTGCGGCAACCCCAATCCCATCTAGGGTGGCGGCCAAGGGGGGGAGAGGGGAAACTTGCCCCCCAAGTTAGGTGGGTGCGCCCCCTCCCCTAACCCTAGGCGCCTTGGGCCCTTGTGGGGGGGGCGCACCAGCCCACCTAGGGCTGGTCCCCTCCCACACTTGGCCCATGCAGCCCTCCGGGGCCGATGGTTCCACTTGGTGGACCCCCGGGACCCTCCCGGTGGTCCCGGTACGTTGCCGATAAAACCCAAAACTTTTCCGATGACCAAAACAGGACTTCCCATATATAAATCTTTACCTCCGGACCATTCTGGAACTCCTCGTGACGTCCGGGATTTCATCCGGGACTCCGAACAACATTCGGTAACCACATACAAACTTCCTTTATAACCCTAGCGTCATCGAACCTTAAGTGTGTAGACCCTACGGGTTCGGGAACCATGCAGACATGACCGAGACGTTCTTCGGTCAATAACCAACAGCGGGATTTGGATACCCATGTTGTCTCCCACAAGTTCCACGATGATCTCATCGGATGAACCACGATGTCAAGGACTCAATCGATCCCGTATACAATTCCCTTTGTCTAGCGGTATTGTACTTGCCCGAGATTCGATCGTCGGTATGCCGATACCTTGTTCAATCTTGTTACCGGCAAGTCTCTTTACTCGTTCCGTAACACATCATCCCGTGATCAACCCCTTGGTCACATTGTGCACATTATGATGAGGTCCTACCGAGTGGGCCCAGAGATACCTCTCTGTTTACATGGAGTGACAAATCCCAGTCTCGATTCGTGCCAACCCAACAGACACTTTCGAAGATACCTGTAGTGCACCTTTATAGCCACCCAGTTACGTTGTGACGTTTGGTACACCCAAAGCATTCCTATGGTATCCGGGAGTTGCACAATCTCATGGTCTAAGGAAATGATACTTGACATTAGAAAAGCTTTAGCATACGAACTACACGATCTCTGTGCTAGGCTTAGGATTGGGTCTTGTTCATCACATCATTCTCCTAATTATGTGATCCCGTTATCAATGACATCCAATGTCCATGGTGAGGAAACCGTGACCATCTATTGATCAATGAGCTAGTCAACTAGAGGCTTACTAGGGACATGGTGTTGTCTATGTACCCACACATGTATCTGAGTTTCCTATCAAGACAATTATAGCATGGATAATAAACGATTATCTTGAACACAGAAATATAATAATAACTTATTTACTATTGCCTCTAGGGCATATTTCCAACAGTCTCCCACTTGCACTAGAGTCAATAATCTAGTTCACATCGCCATGTGATTAACACTGATAGGTCACATCGCCATGTGACCAACATCCAAAGAGTTTACTAGTGTCTAAACTAGTTCACATCATCATGTGATTAAGACTCAATGATTTCAGGGGGTTGATCATGTTTTGCTTGTGAGAGAGGTTTCAGTCAACGGGTCTGCAACATTCAGATACGTATGTACTTCGCAAATCTCTAGGTCATATTGTAAATGCTGCTTCCACGCTCCACTTGTAGCTATTCCAAATGGTTGCTCCACTATACGTATCTGATTTGCTACTCAGATTCATTCGGATAGGTGTTAAAGCTTGCATCGACGTAACCCTTTACGCCGAACTCTTTATGACCTCCATAATTGAGAAACATGTCCTTTATTTACTCCAAGGACAATTTTGACCGCTGTCCAATGATCCATTCCTGGATCATTCTTGTACCCCTCTACTAACTCATGGCAAGGCACACTTCCGGTGCGGTACATGGCATAGCATACTATAGAGCCTATGTCTGAAGCATAGGGGACGACCTTCATCCTTTCTCTCTCTTCTGCCGTGGTCGAGCTTTAACTCTTAACTTCATACCTTATAACTCAGGCAAGAACTCCTTCTTTGACTGATCCATCTTGAACACCTTCAAGATCATGTCAAGGTATGTGCTCATTTGAAAGTACCATTTAGCGGTTTTTGATCTATCCTCATAGATCTTGATGCTCAATGTTCAAGCAGCTTAATTCAGGTTTTCTATTGGAAAACACTTTTCAAATAACCCTATATGCTTACCAGATATTCTACATCATTTCTGATCAACAATATGTCAACAACATATACTTTTCAGAAATTCTATAGTGCTCCCACTCACTTCTTTTGAAATACAAGTTTCTCATAAACTTTGTATAAACCCAAAATCTTTGATCATCTCATCAAAGGGTACATTCCAACTCCGAGATGCTTACTCCAGTCCTTAGAAGGATCGCTGGAGCTAGCATACTTGTTAGCGTCTTTCAGGATTGTCAAAAACCTTCTGGTTGTATCACATACAACCTTTCCTCAAGAAAACTGTCAAGGAAACAATGTTTTGACATCCTATATGCAAGGTTTCATAAATAATGCAGTAACTGCTAATCCAATTCCAACAGACTCTTAGCATCACTATGAGTGAGAAAGCCTCACCGTAGTCAACTCCTTGAACTTGTCGGAAAACATCTTTAATGACAAGTCGAGCTTTCTTAATGGTGATACTTACCATCATTGTCTGTCTTCCTTTTAAAATCCATCTTTACCCAACGGCCTTACGACCATCAAGTATTTCTTCCAAAGTCATGGATCCTCTCTCGGATTTTATGGCCTCGAGCCATTCGTCGGAATCCGGGCCCACCATCGCTTCTCCATAGCTCGTAGGTTCATTGTTGTCCAACAACATGACCTCTAATACAGGATTGCGTACCACTCTGAAGTAGTACGCGTCCTTGTCGACCTACGAGGTTCGGTAGTGACTTGATCCAAAGCATCATGATCACCATCATCAGCTTCCGCTTCAATTGTTGTCGGTGCCACATGAACAACTTCCTGTGCCTTGCTACACACTGGTTGAAGTGATGGTTCAATAACCTCATCAAGTCTCCACCATCCTCGCACTCAATTCTTTCGAGAGAAACTTTTCCTCGAGAAAGGACCCGTTTCTAGAAACAATTACTTTTGCTTCCGGATCTGAGATAGGAGGTATACCCAACTGTTTTGGGTGTCCTATGAAGATGCATTTTTATCCGCTTTGGGTTCGAGCTCATCAACCTGAAACTTTTTCACATAAGCATCGCAGCCCCAAACTTTTAGGAAACGTCAACTTAGGTTTCTCCAAACCATAGTTCAAACGGTGTCGTCTCAACAGAATTACGTGGTGCCCTATTAAAGTGAGTGCGGTTGTCTCTAATGCCTAACCCATGAACGATAGTGGTAATTCGATAAGAGACATCATGGCATGCACCATATCCAATAGGGTGCAACTATGATGTTCGGACACACCATCACACTATGGTGTTCCAGGCGGTATTAATTGTGAAACAATTTCCACAATGTCTTAATTGCGTGCCAAAGCTCGTAACTCAGATACTCATCTCTATGATCATATCATAGACATTTTATCCTCTTGTCACGATGATCTTTAACTTCACTCTGAAATTACTTGAACCATTCAATAATTCAGACTTGTGTTTCATCAAGTAAATATACAACATCTACTTGAATCATCTGTGAAGTAAGAACATAACGATATTCACTGCATGCCTCATCACTCATTGGACTGCACACATCAAAATGTGTTACTTCCAACAAGTTGCTATCTTGTTCCATCTTACTGAAACCGAGGCTTTTCAGTCATCTTGCCCATGTGGTATGATTTGCATATCTCAAGTGATTCAAAATCAAGTGAGTCCAAACGATCCATCTGCATGGAGTTTCTTCATGCGTATACACCAATAGACATGGTTCGCATGTCTCAAACTTTTCAAAAACGAGTGAGTCCAAAGATCCATCAACATGGAGCTTCTTCATGCGTTTTACACCAATATGACTTACATGGCAGTGCCACAAGTAAGTGGTACTATCATTACTATCTTATATCTTTTGGCATGAAAATGTGTATCACTATGATCGAGATTCAATAAACCATTCCTTTTAGGTGCACTACCATTGAAGGTATTATTCAAATAAACAGAGTAACCATTATTCTCCTTAAATGAATAACCGTATTGCGATAGACATAATCCAATCATGTCTATGCTCAACGCAAACACCAAGTAACAATTATTTCAACACCAATCTCGATGGTAGAGGGAGCGTGCGATGCTTGATCACATCAACCTTGGAAACACTTCCAACACATATCGTCAGCTCACCTTTAGCTGGTCTCCGTTTATTTCATAGCTTTTATTTCGAGTTACTAACACTTAGCAACCGAACTGGTATCTAATACCCTGGTGCTACTAGGAGTACTAGTAAAGTTCACATTAACATAATGTATATCCAATATACTTCTATCGACCTTGCCAGCCTTCTTATCTACCAAGTATCTAGGATAATCCTGCTCCAGTGGCTGTTCCCCTTATTATAGAAGCACTTAGTCTCGGGTTTAGGTTCAACCTTGGGTTTCTTCACTGGAGCAGCAGCTGATTTGCCGTTTCATGAAGTATCCCTTCTTGCCCTTGCCCTTCTTGAAACTAGTGGTTTCACCAACCATCAACAATTGATGCTCCTTCTTGATTTCTACTTTCGCGGTGTCAAACATCGTGAATACCTCAAGGATCATCATATCTATCCCTGATATGTTATAGTTCATCACGAAGCTCTAGCAGTTTGGTGGCAATGACTTTGGAGAAACATCACTATCTCATATGGAAGATCAACTCCCACTCGATTCAAGTGATTGTTGCACTCAGACAATCTGAGCACAAGCTCAACGATTGAGCTTTTATCCCTTAGTTTGCAGGCTAAGAAAATCGTCGGAGGTCTTATACCTCTTGACGTGGGCACGAGCCTGAAATCCCAATTTCAGCCCTCGAAACATCTCATATGTTCTGCGACGTTTTGAAAACGTCTTTGGTGCCTCAACTCTAAACCGTTTAACTGAACTATGACATAGTTATCAAAACGTGTATGTCTGATGTTCACAATATCCACAGACGATGTTTGGGGTTCTGCACACTGAGCGGTGCATTAAGGACATAAGCTTTCTACTGATCGCATAATCGCTACTGTCAACTTTGAACTATATTTTCTCTAGGAACATATCTAAAACAGTAGAACTAAAGCGCGAGCTATGACATAATTTGCAAAGGGCTTTCGACTATGTTCAGAATAATTAAGTTCATCTAATGAACTCCCACTCAGATAGACATCCCTCTAGTCATCCAAGTGATTACATGATCCGAGTCAACTAGGCCGTGTCCGATCATCACGTGAGACGGACTAGTCATCATCGGTGAACATCTTCATGTTGATCGTATCTACTATACGACTCATGCTCGACCTTTCGGTCTCTTGTGTTCCGAGGCCATGTATGTACATGCTAGGCTCTTCAAGTTAACCTAAGTGTTTCGCGTGTGTAAATCTGGCTTACACCCATTGTATGTGAACGTAAGAATCTATCACACCCGATCATCACGTGGTGCTTCGAAACGACGAATTTTCGCAACGGTGCATAGTTAGGGGGAACAATTTCTTGAAATTTTAATGAGGGATCATCTTATTTACTACCGTCGTTCTAAGCAAATAAGATGTAGAAACATGATAAACATCACATGCAATCAAAATAGTGACATGATATGGCCAATATCATTTTGCTCCTTTTGATCTCCATCTTCGGGGCTCCATGATCATTATCGTCACCGGCTGACACCATGATCTCCATCATCATGATCTCCATCATCGTGTCTCCATGAAGTTGTCTCGCCAACTTATTACTTCTACTACTATGGCTACCGGTTAGCAATAAAGTAAAGTAATTACATGGCGTTGTTTAATGACACGCAGGTCATACAATAAATTAAGACAACTCCTATGGCTCCTGCCGGTTGTCATACTCATCGACATGCAAGTCGTGATTCCTATTACAAGAACATGATCAATCTCATACATCACATATCATTCATCACATTCTTCTTGGCCATATCACATCACATAGCATACCTTGCAAAAACAAGTCAGACGTCCTCTAATTGTTGTTTGCATGTTTTACGTGGCTTCTATGGGTTTCTAGCAAGAACGTTTCTTACCTACGCAAAACCACAACGTGATATGCCAATTGCTATTTACCCTTCATAAGGACCCTTTTCATCGAATCCGTTCCGACTAAAGTGGGAGAGACTGGCACTCGCTAGCCACCTTATGCACCAAGTGCATGTCAGTCGGTGGAACCTGTCTCACGTAAGTGTACGTGTAAGGTCGGTCCGGGCCGCTTCATCCCACAATACGCCCACAACTACTTTGTGTTCTACTCGTGCAAAGAATCTACGCAATAGACCTAGCTCATGATGCCACTGTTGGGGAACGTAGCAGAAATTCAAAAAAATTCCTACGTGTCACCAAGATCTATCCATGGAGAAACCAACAACAAGGGGAAGGAGAGTGCACCTACATACCCTTGTAGATCGCTAAGCGGAAGCATTCAAGAGAACGGGGTTGAAGGAGTCGTACTCGTCGTGATCCAAATCACCGGAGATCCTAGTGCCGAATGGACGGCACCTCCGCGTTCAACACACGTACAGCCCGGTGACGTCTCCCATGCCTTGATCCATCAAGGAGAGAGGGAGAGGTTGAGGAAGACTCCGTCCAGCAGCAGCACAATGGCGTGGTGGTGATGGAGGAGCGTGGCAATCCTGCAGGGCTTCGCCAAGCACCGCGGGAGAGGAGAAGGGAGAGAGGTAGGGCTGCGCCAGGGAGAGGTGAAACTCTTGTGTTGGCAGCCCTCAAGACCTCAACTATATATAGGGGAGAGGGAGGGGGGTGCGCCCCCTCTAGGTTTTCCACCCCAAGGGGTGCGGCAGCCCCAATCCCATCTAGGGTGGCGGCCAAGGGGTGGGGGGAGAGGGGAAACTTGCCCCCAAGTTAGGTGGGTGCACCCCCTCCCCCAACCCTAGGCGCCTTGGGCCCTTGTGGGGGGGCGCACCAGCCCACGTGGGGCTGGTCCCCTCCCACACTTGGCCCATGCAGCCCTCCGGGGCCGGTGGCCCCACTTGGTGGACCCCCGGGACCCTCCCGGTGGTCCCGGTACGTTACCGATAAAACCCGAAACTTTTCCGGTGACCAAAATAGGACTTCCCATATATAAATCTTTACCTCCGGACCATTCCGAAACTCCTCGTGACATCCGGGATCTCATACGGGACTCCAAACAACATTCGGTAACCACATACAAAGTTCCTTTATAACCCTAGCGTCATCGAACCTTAAGTGTGTAGACCCTACGGGTTCGGGAACCATGCAGACATGACCGAGACGTTCTCCGGTCAATAACCAACAGCGGGATCTGGATACCCATGTTGGATCCCACATGTTCCACGATGATCTCATCGGATGAACCACGATGTCAAGGACTCAATCGATCCCGTATACAATTCCCTTTGTCTAGCGGTATTGTACTTGCCCGAGATTTGATCGTCGGTATGCCGATACCTTGTTCAATCTTGTTACCGGCAAGTCTCTTTACTTGTTCCGTAACACATCATCCCGTGATAAACCCCTTGGTCACATTGTGCACATTATGATGATGTCCTACCGAGTGGTCCCAGAGATACCTCTCCGTTTACACGGAGTGACAAATCCCAGTCTCGATTCGTGCCAACCCAACAAACACTTTCGGAGATACCTGTAGTGCACCTTTATAGCCACTCAGTTACGTTGTGACGTTTGGTACACCCAAAGCATTCCTATGGTATCTAAGAGTTGCACAATCTCATGGTCTAAGGAAATGATACTTGACATTAGAAAATCTTTAGCATACGAACTACACGATCTCTGTGCTAGGCTTAGGATTGGGTCTTGTCCATCACATCATTCTCCTAATGATGTGATCCCGTTATCAATGACATCCAATGTCCATGGTCAGGAAACGGTGACCATCTATTGATCAACGAGCTAGTCAACTAGAGGCTTACTAGGGACATGGTGTTGTCTATGTACCCACACATGTATCTGAGTTTCCTATCAATACAATTATAGAATGGATAATAAACGGTTATCATGAAAAGGAAATATAATAATAACTTATTTATTATTGCCTCTAGGGCATATTTCCAACAGAGTGAAACCCCACCTGCCTCTCCGCCCCATGGGGCAGGTGACCTTGAGGTGTCGTCACGGAAGAGTCCAGATCCACTGAGGCCAGAAGTTTACACTTCGGCCGTCCCGAGCCCAGCATGTTTGTCCCCTGGGGAGGGCAATGAGAAGGGTACGGGAGAGTCCGGTGCCCGGCCGAACATACTGATGGGCCTCCTGGAGCAAGCTGCTCTCTCAGAGGATCACCGTACACTAATGGGTACGGTGTTGGAGAAAATTTCCGCCGCTAAAAGCAGTTTAAATGAAGCTTTTAAATGCTTGCTCAAAGGCTTTGAGGTAAGCAACGAAATACGTAATTATTTGGTTGCACCGCACACGATAGATATGCTCTGTATAGATAGTAGCCCCTGAGACTGTGGTTGCCAGCCTATGGCGGCAAACGGAGGATCATACTCCTAGGTAATCATCACACTTGTATTGATGTGCAGGTTGCTAAAGGTCTAAATTCGCCGAATTGAGGTGACAGATTGATGTGGTGGATGCCGACATCACTCTTGTGAACAAGCGGTTCGATGAGTCGCAGAGTATGCGCTCGTGTTTCATTATTTGTTTAGGAAATTGTAAGAATGTTGTAATATTAATATGATGTGATGTGGCTGCAGGCGGAGCTGCTGCCATGGAGGCCCTGAGGGCGGAACTTGCCTTAGCCAAGGAACAAGCCTGGGTTAGCAATGCGGCTGCCCTAAAGGCAGCCGAAGACTTGAGAGCCGAACAGGCTGCTCATCTCTGAAGCGAAGAAAGGATAGTCGCGATGACTGTGGAGCTGAGGGATGCCGCCGGCTGGTATGAGCTTCTCGAGAAGGAGAATTAGGCAAAGGCGGATGACCTGAAGAAGGCACTAGATTCGGCTAAGGAGATGCGCTCTAATATTAGAGACGTGCGGGAGGAACTCCGACAAGCCGGAGAAATCACGGTTGGAAATCCCTATTTGTTGCGGATGAAGTTCTTAGATCCAAAGTATGCTCCTTTGGATCAACTTTGGAGCATTGCAGATGAGTATGCGAACTTGGCGAAGAGTACGGCTGATGCGACCAAGTTATTCAAGGATCATAAAGATAATGAAATAGAAAGGCTATTCTGGTCGCAATGTAGCGCTCCAACATGCTCATTGCCATTAAGTGTGAAGATGGCCGCTATAGCCGAGCTCCATAGGTTGTCCGGTCTTGCAATGAGGTTTGTAATAGACCATCTATGGCCGAAAGGACCAAGGCCAGACAATTACTTTGGTTTAGTGAGCAATTATTTGGTGCCAGATCGCGAATCAATGCCGTGAAGAGGTCGGCGTGCATAGAGGGTGAGAGGATGGCTCTTGCACGTGTGTAAGACATATTGGGCGGATATGGAGGCCACCAGCATTGCAACCCAGGGTCCGGTAGGAAGCCAAGACCCAGCCGAGAACTATTTTGAGCAGGTCGTAGAAGGTTCCCGTAGAATAGAGGCGCAGTGTTCGAAGAATGTCATGTTCGAGTGACAAGTCTATTGATTGTAAACAATTATGTGTTAATTATAGAGGCTGTTTTTATACTTTTGCCTGAAAGTATTACAATGTCTCCTGTGTGGCTGGTTATGTATGCATATAACATGAAAGTTAGCAGTCGTTGGCTTTAGCCCCCACGCATATAATGCGGGGGTGTTCGAAAAATAATAATATGCATGAACACACTTGATCCAACGTCTTGGTCCATTAAGGAGGTGATCGCACATCGAACCAGGCAACCGGACTATATAGCTGTAACACTTTCACTTAGCCATAGGAGTTGAAAGGTGGGGCACTATGTAGCCCCTGGTACTTCCGCGTGCATCTAGATACGATGTGCGTATGTACTTGACCGGGAAACCGGTCCTTCGTTAATGCGGAGGAATCCTATAGATTCCGATGAGTCCTCGAGTGGTTGACCAGTCTCTCGATGTATCATGACAATCTTTTTTCGGCTTTCTCTATTAAGGCGCTCATCCGGAATAACTAGGGCACAATCGCAGTAGTTCTCCTTTGGCCACCTTAGCCGATAGAACGGAACATAAGGCAGCAAACCCAGGAGCTGGGCTAACCCAACATTTGACCAAAGACATGATTCGGAGCTGATGCATATAAGGCCAAACTCGCGACGCGGAACACTCCTGAAGGTATTCGGACTTTATAACATACACTGGGCTGAGTAACGCCCTTGACCCTGTATTTCCAGGTACTTGTGTTGACCTGTCATGGTGAAAATCCTATAACGCCAATGTCCCTTGTGGGTGTGTGGAATACCCATGGGATGTCAAGCAACAAAAGACAGTAAAGAAGGTTTACACAGGGGCTTAATCTAAAGAGAAACCTTTGAGCGGGGCCCTGCTGCATGTCTGCGCCTTTTTCTTTGTTGTGCGGTATCCTGGAAGGGTGTCGCATGAGTAGTGTCTGTAAAAACGAAAACTCATATAGAGGAGTAAGCGTGCGGGAAGTTTGTTATTCTCAATGGATATTAGAAATATGAGAGATTGGCCTATTGATAAGGTAAGCCGAATTGTGGGCTGTATTATGTGTTGACAGCCCCTAGTACCATTTATGAGGATATATGTATAGCACCCAGCTAGGGTTTATCCGGGCTGTTGTTGATGGTGGTGCACCGGACTCGTCTAGCCGTGTCCGTGGTCTTAACGACCGATCATGCGTTCTGGTGGGAGAGGCCGCTTAGTGTCCGGCTACAGGACCTGCCACATACTGCTCTGTGTTTCCACTAACCGTTATGACACCACGTGGACCAGGCATCTTAAGTTTAAGGCAGGCGTAGTTTGGTATTGCGTTAAAGCAAGCGAAGGCCGTTCTTCCAAGTAATGCATGATAACTGCTGCTGAAGGGAGCAATATTGAAGAGTAATTCCTTGCTTCTGAAGTTGTCGGGAGAACCGAATGTCACTTCTAATATGAGGGAGCCCCGGCAGCGGGCCTCAACGCCTGGTATCACTCTGTTAAAGGTGGTGTTACTCTGGCTTATTCTGGATGGGTCTATCCCCATCTTGCGGATAGTGTCCTGATATATCAGATTAATACTACTGCTGCCGTCCATTAGGACTCGGTGAGATGGTATCCACCAATTATTGGGTCGAGCGCCAAGGCAGCCGATTCTTCATGCCAGATACTGGCCGGGTAGTCCATGTGATCAAAAGTGATCGGGCAGGCCTCTCAGGGGCTGGTCCTGGGGGCAACGAACTCCATGTGGGTTGCGTGGACCATGTTTACTGTTTTAACTTCTGGTGGGAATTTTTTCTGTCCCCCAGTGTTCGGCTGGTGAGGCTCATCCTCGTCTTCGCTTGGTGATTCCCTTCCCTTGTGTTCGGCGTTTAACTTGTCGGCCTGCTTGAAGACCCAACATTCTCTGTGAGTGATTTGCAGGTTTTTCCGAGGTGCCATGGATTTGGCACAGTCTGTCCAGGACTTTATTTAGGCCGGACGGTCCTTCTTTGCTGCCTTTAAATGACCTCTTTCTCTGATCGGGTTGCGAGCCCCTGAATCCGGCGTTGACCGCCGTGTTGTCTGGACTATCTACATTGCTCCGACGCTTATTCTTGTTGCGTCGTGGCTTCCCACTGTCATCTCAAATTTCGGATGTGCCTGGGTCGCTGGTGCCTCTATTTGCCAACCAGTTGTCCTCGCCTGCACAAAAGCGGGTCATAAGGCTTGTTAAGGCTGCCATCGTCCTTGGCTTTTCTTGGCCGAGGTGTCTGGCAAGCCACTCGTCCCGGGTACTATGCTTGAAGGCTGCTAAGGCTTCAGCATCCGGACAGTCGACGATTTGATTCTTCTTAGTGAGAAATCTGTTCCAAAGCTTACGGGCTGACTCTCTGGGTTGTTGTATTATGTGACTTAAATCATCTGCATCTGGAGGTCGGACATATGTCCCTTGGAAATTGGCCCTGAAAGCGTCCTCAAGTTCCTCCCAACTTCCAATTGAATTTTCGGGCAGGCTTTTCAACCAGTGCCGAGCTGGCCCTTTCAACTTGAGGGGGAGGTATTTGATGGCGTGGAGATCGTCCCCCGAGCCATGTGTATGTGATGGATAAAATCCTCAATCCAGACCCCAGGGTCTGACGTTCCGTCATATGCCTCTACATTCATGGGTTTGAATCCCTGTGGGAATTCATGATCCAGCACCTCGTCGGTGAAACACAGGCGGTGCGCAACCCCTCTGTACCTGGACATGTTGTGGCATGCTGTCGACGGTTGTTGTGTCCGGGTTTGGTTACGAACTAGTATTTGATCATTATAATTTTGGTGACCGTAGTCTTGTGCCAGAACTCGTCCTCTAGATCCGTAAATGGACCTATTCGCACCAGCCTTTTTGTCCAAGAGCTCACGTAAATCATGGGTTGACTTGTGTGCGGCACCGGTGGCTGCTCTATCACAGCCATGAGGTGGTCAGTCCGGTTGATCGGCTGTGGTATTCTTTGGCAGAATAGGCTCTAAGGTTTCATTGTCGAATTCGGGCAGTAGCTTGCGCTTTGGGTAGCTCTTTGTTTGGCGATCGTCACCGTATTTTTCTTCAGTATCTAGCACTTTCTTCCATCTTCGGTTGAGTGTGTCATGCGCAGCGTTAAGCCTTTGCTTCTGCTTCTTTAAGCTCCTCGCCGTGGCAATAAGCCTTTTGCGTAGGTTATCCTGTTCCAAACGTTTTTCCGGGATGATGAATGCATCGTCGACCGGACTGTCCTCCTCTTTGAAGGCAGTGTGATGAGTTCGGCCCTCGGGATCGCTGTGGTCGGGCGTCTGCTCCGGGCTGTGTTCAGCGTGACCTGGCTTATCCTGCTACATCGCTGGGTCCCCATGGTCGTTGTTGCCTTTGTAGTCGACCAGAGCGTTATCCTTTTTTGCGTTGTTATCGCTATTTTTACTGTGACTGGATTTAGAGCGGCGCCTGCGCCGTCGTTTTTGCTTTTGTCCAGGGGGTTTATCCTCCGTTGTGTCCTTTTTGTCACCGTTGTCCTTCTTAGGCGTGTCCACCATGTAGAGGTCATATTTTGAAGTGGCGGTCTAGTGCCCCATGGGCGGTGGTTCCAGATTGTCCCCTGTATCGACGTCCATACCGTCGATGTCGTCTGAGTCGAAATCAAGCATGTCTGTTAGGTCATCGACAGTGGCTATGAAGTGGGTGGTGAGTGGGAAGCAATTTTCTTCCTTGTCCGTACCCCACTCGGGCCGGACATAGTTCGGCTAAGAGTCTTGTAACAAAGAGAGAGATGTTAATGAATTTAGCACATCGCCAAAAGGGGAGTGTTGCATGATATCCGCGGCGGTTAACTCCATTACTGGGGCCCAATTGGACTCGATAGGCCCGGGTGCGCGTGGTTCGGAACCTACGGCTGGATACAAGTCCGGGGGTCCGGAGATGCGGATTTCCTAGGAGCGGAGTCTATGTTCGGCTCCAATCCTGATGATTGTGCGGCCTCCGGGGCAGGGTCCACCCACCCGTCCTCGGAAGGTACAATCTGCTCAGGATCAAAGTCCAGAGCCGTAGCAGGCGCGATATTCCGAATACTGTCCGACGGCATATCTAAGTCATGCACGTCGTGATCGTTCGGCGCTCCCGACGCGGGCCCGAATCCATTGAAGATCAATTCTCCACGGATGTCGACGGTGTAGCTTAGGTTTCCAAACCTGACCTGATGGCCAGGGGCATAGCTGTCGATCTGCTCCAGACGGCCAAGCGAGTTGGCCCGCAGTGCGAAGCCGCCGAACAGGAAAATCTATCCGGGGAGAAAAGTCTCACCCAGGACGACGTCGTTGAAGGTTGGGGGAGCCATCATGCCTTATAGCGACGGCACAGAGGAACTCCCAATGAAAGCACCAATGTCGGTGTCAAAACCGGCGGATCTCGGGTAGGGGGTCCCGAACTGTGCGTCTAAGGCTAATGGTAACAGGAGACTGGGGACACAATGTTTACCCAGGTTGGGGCCCTCTCGATGGAGGTAATACCCTACTTCCTGCTTGATTGATCTTGATGATATGAGTATTACAAGAGTTGATTGACCACAAGATCATAGAGGCTAAACCCTAGAAGCTAGCCTATGATTATGATTGTCTGTTGTCCTACAGACTAAAACCCTCCGGTTTATATAGACACCGGAGGGGGCTAGGGTTACACAGAGTCGGTTACAGAGACGGAGATCTATTATCCGGATCGCCAACCTTGCCTTCCACGCAAAGGAGAGTCCCATCCGGACACGGGATGAAGTCTTCAATCTTGTATCTTCATAGTCCAACAGTCCGGCCATAGCATATAGTATGGCTATCCGGATACCCCCTTATCCAGGACTCCCTCAACGGGAGTGCCATTGGAACCGCTGGATATGCTCTCTGTATGTGTCGTCATGGGTGTGCTTACTGTGTCGTCTGGCGTGAGAGATGAAGCTAAATGGTCGCGGGAATAAATGAGGGTCGGGCGGCCTGGATTCTCGACACGTCCACATGGCAGTTTTTGTAGCGGATAACTGCATCATGGTGCCACCCCTAGCTTAACTGCATGCATAATGGCAACACAAATATACATGATCGTGCGACGGCCCAAACAATGGCAGCGCTGAAAGTGCAACTAATCCCCTCAATGAATGGCGTGGCATGTGAGGGAGTCCTGGATTAAGGGGTCCTCGGACAGCCGGACTATATACTTTAGCCAGACTGTTGGACTATGATGGTACAAGATAGAAGACTTCGTCCCGTGTACGGATGGGACTCTTCTTTGCATGGAAGGCAAGCTTGGCGATGCAGATGTATAGATTTCCTTCTCTGTAACCGACTCTGTGTAACCCTAACCCCCTCCGGTGTCTATATAAACCGGAGGGTTTAGTCCATAGGACGAGGAACAATCATAATCATAGTCTAGCTTCTAGGGTTAGCCTCTTCGATCTCATGGTAGATCAACTCTTGTAATACTCATATCATCAAGATCAATCAAGCAGGAAGTAGGGTATTACCTCCATAGAGAGGGCCCGAACCTAGGTAAACATCGTGTTCCCCGCCTCCTGTTACCATTAGCCTTAGACGCACAGTTTGGGACCCCCTACCCGAGATCCACCGGTTTTGACACTGACATTGGTGCTTTCATTGAGAGTTCCGATGTGTTGTCCTCGTAAGGTCTGATGGCTCCTTCAATCATCTACAACAACTTGGTCCGGGGTGAGACTTTTCTCGCCGGGCAGATTTTCGTATTCGGCGGCTTCGCACTATGGGCCAACTCACTTGGGCATCTGGAGCAGATCGATAGCTACGCCCCTGGCCATCAGGTCAGGTTTGGAAGTTTGAATTACATCGCCGACATCCGCGGGGACTTGATCTTCGATGGATTCAAACCCATGACAGCCACGCCCTGTAGCCACGATGAGCATGACTTAAATTTGTCATCAGGCTATGCTCAGGAGATAGCGCCTATGACTGTCCTGGCCCAAGATCCAGAACAGATCGCGCCGTCTGGAGACGGGGGCCTGGACCCCGCCACAGAAGTCGCATACTCTATGGCGCTGGAGCCGAACACAGACCTAACCTCTGTTGAGGTCCGTGTCGTTGGACCCTCAGACTTATCTCCGGATACAGGTCCTGAATCACATGTGTCCGCGCTCGTTGAATCTGATTGGTCGCCGACCTTGGAGTTCACCTCCGTAGATATCTTCCAACACTCTCCCTTGGGTGATGTGCTGAACTCATTAAAATCTCTCTCCTCGTCAGGAGACTCTTGGCTGAACTATGTCTGGCTTGAGTGGGAAGCAGACAATGAAGAATTTTGTCGCTCACCCACCACCCACTTGATAGCCACTGTCGATGACTTAGCCGACATTCTTGACTTTGCATCTGAAGACATCGACGGTATGGACGGCGATGCGGGATAAGAAGAGGAACCACCACCCACAGGGTGCTAGACAGCCACCTCGTCATATGACATTTACATGGTGGATACCCCCAAAGAAGACAATGGCGAGGACAAAAAGGATGCAGGTGAGGACAAACCTCCCGAGAAGCACCCAAAGCACCGATGTCAACGGTGTCGTTCCAAACCATGCCAGGGGAAAAACAGCAATACCGGCATAGGAGACAATAGCACTCCGGACAATGCCGAAGATAACCAAGAGGACCCCGCCCAACCAAGCTTCGAACATGCCGGACAGGAGGACGGGCAAGCCAACCCTGATGAACATGCCATAAATGAAGACTTGGAGAACGATAATCACATGTCCCTCTCCGAGGATGAGGTGAGCCTCGGCGACAAAGAATTTACCGTACCAGAGGATCCCATCGAACAGGAGCGCTTCAAGCGCCGGCTTTTAGACACTGCTAAAAGCCTGAAGAAAAACCATCAACAACTTCAAGCTAATCAAGATCTGCTCATGGACAGATGGACAGAGGTCCTGGCAGCCGAGGAATACAGACTCGAGCGCCTAACCAAAAGCTACCCAAAGCGCAGGTTGTTACCTCAATTCGATGATGAAGCACTGGAGCCTAAACTACCAGTGCGTGATGCAGTTGACCGGCCACCACGTGGCCGAGACAAATTGGCGCATCGGCCCGAACACAAGCCCGCACCACGTCGCCAAACAAAAATAAATGCAAAAGCTCGAGGATATACAAATAACCCGCGGCACGACTTGCAAAGGAGAACATGTAAACCTAGATCGATCTACAGATCATGGCGGCGCGCCCTAGTGCACGATGACGGCTGCCACACCAGGTATAATAAAAACCAAAATGTCCGGGCCAAATACCGCAGACCAGCTCCATCTGAACTGTGTTGCGACATAGCCCGACATAGAGGCACCGCACACCCCCTTTGCTTCACCGATGAAGCAATGGAACACAAGTTCCTAGAAGGGTTTAAACCCGTAAACATCGAATCATATGATGGGACAACAGATCCTGCGGTGTGGATTGAAGACTTCCTTCTCCACACTCATATGGCCCGCGGTGATGATCTCCATGCCATCAAGTCCCACTAAAACTCAAGGGACCAGCCCGACAATGGTTGAATAGTCTGCCCGAAAACTCCATTGGCAGTTGGGAGAACCTGGAAGACACATTTCTTGACAACTTTCAGGGCACTTATGTATGACCACCGGACGCTGACAGCTTAATCCACATAATCCAATAGCCTGGATAGTCAGCCATGAAATTTTGGACTCGGTTCTTAACTAAAAAGAACCAAATCGTCAACTGTCCGGATGCCGAAGCCCTAGCGGCCTTTAAACATAACATCCGTGATGAATGGATAGCTCGACACATTGGACAAGAGAAGCCGAGATCCATGGCAGCCCTTACGATGCTGATGGCCCGTTTCTGTGCGGGAGAGGATAGTTGGCTAGCACGTAACAACAGCACCTCAAATAAACCTGGACATTCTAAATCCAGAGACGGCAACGGCAAGCCCCGGCGCAGCAAGCACAAACGCCGAAACATCGGCGATAGCACCAAAGACACAACTGTCAACGCCAGATTTAGCGGCTCTCATACCGGTCAAATGAAGAAACCATTCAAAAGAAACAATTCGGGCACGTCCAGTTTGGACCGCATACTCGACCGTCCATGCCAAATTCACGGCACCCCAGGTACACCAGCTAATCATACCAATAGAGAATGTCGGGTCTTCAAACAAGCCGGTAAGTCAAATGCCGACAGCAAGGAGAAGGGGTCGCAAAGTGATGACGAGGAGCCCCAGCCACCAAAGACAGGGGGCAGAAGAAGTTCCCTCTGCAAATTAAAATGGTGAGTATTATATACACCACCCACATTCCCAAGCAGGAACGGAGGCGCGTACTCAGGGACGTGTACGCAATGAAGCCAGTCACCCCAAAGTACAACCCATGGTCGTCCGGCTCAATCACCTTTGATAGCAAGGATCATCCGACAAATACCCTTCAAGGCGGCTCAGCAGCACTGGTCCTCGACCCAATAATTGACGGATTTCACCTCACGCGAGTCCTCATGGATGGAGGCAGTAGCCTGAACCTGCTTTATCAGGATACAGTGCACAAGATGGGCATAGATCCTTCAAGGATCAAACCCACTAAAACCACCTTCAAAGGTGTCATACTAGGTGTGGAGGCATGCAGTATAGGCTCAACCACACTGGAAGTGGTCTTCGGATCCCTAGATAACTTCAGAAGCGAAGAGTTAATATTCGACATCGTCCCCTTCCGCAGTGGTTATCACGCACTGCTTGGACGAACCGCATTTGCCCGATACAATGTGGTGCCGCACTACGCTTATCTTAAGCTCAAGATGCCTGGTCCACATGGCGTTATAACAGTCAATGGAAACACTGAACGATCCCGCCGTACCGAAGAGAACACCGCCTCCCTAATGACATAAGAACTGAGCGGTCTCTTTCTATCGAACATTAATTCGACAGCCAAGCTCCCGGACACTGTCTAAAGTGTCCGAACTATCTCGCGGCATGATAGCTCAGCTCGTCAAAGAGCTTAATTAATATTTTCGGCAATGAACGGAGGCGCAACCAGGTGGTGTCCCACAATACGGATCAATCGCCATGGGACACAGAAGCATTTTTTGCATTTTATTTTCAGGTTTCACCTTTTGGCCTAGGCCATCATCAGGCGACCTGGCAACCAGACCTACGAAGGGACGGACACACCACGGCAGGAGACAGCTCGAACGCATTGTTCAAGAATTCGTTCAATTAACCAGTTAACTTGCCGATTAATCCCTACTCGTAGGGTCACCGAGTAGCCGATAAACCGATAAATCGTCCGATTAATTGATTAAATGGCCGATTAACTTGCCAATTAGCCTATTAATCCCCTACTCGCCAGCCAACCGAGTAGCTACCAGTTAACGATTTCCTCAACAATGCTCGAACGCGTAGGGGAATCCCTAGATATTTCCCTCGACGATCATCATACTATTATCCGGATCCGCATGCAGCTCCCGCCCTGGCCCAGCAGGTTTCGAAGTCATATTCCTTTTTATCGCACTACTTGTACTCATACGCTTTGACGTATTATTCAATTACAAAATTGCGGCTGCATATGACGTTCACTTGCCTTTTCTTTTTATTGATATTCTTTGTCAAATAGCAGCCGTACACTTTGGTACGCCTTAATATGCCAGGGGCTTCACTGTACCCATAACACGACAAACAAGTCCGAACACCTTCACAGCTGTTCGGCACCCCGAACTTATAGCATTATATGCATCAGCTCTGAATCTTGTCTTTGGTCAAATGTTGGGTTTGCCCGGCTCCCGTATTTTGCTACCTTACGTTCTGCTATATCGGCTAAGGCGGCACAGGGAGAACTACTGCGATTGTGTCCGGGTTCTTCCGAACGAGCACCTCAGTAGAGAAAGCCGAAAACTGACTGTCATGATGCGGTGAGAGCCGGTCACTGTTCGAGAGGTCTCAAAATCCATAAGGATTTCTTCCGCATTATGCGATAACTAATGCAGCGTGCGATGGATCGGTTTTCTCCGATTAGGTGCTGATAGAGCCCCTAGCCCGGTCTTCCGAGCACCAGGGGCTGCGCCTACCTGTATTTTGTCAAACTCCTATGGCTAAGTGAGGGTGATAAAGCCTTATAGTCCGATTACCTGGTTCGTTGCGCCGAACACCTCCTTAAAGGACCCAAAATTGGGGTAAAGAGTGTTTGGATTTATCCCGAACACCCCTGTACTTCCTACGTGGGGGCAGAAGCCGACGAGTGGCCAACTCTCAGAATTAATATAAATAACGGCCGCACAGGAGGTAAAATTATTAAAAAAAACAAGCACTACATGGTAACCTTGTTTCATATTACAACGCCGGACAACATGAATATATTCATGGGAAAATAATGTCCTTGGCACAATGTTCCGCCACGAGGCGGGATCCCTCCAGGACACCTTCATAGTACAATTCAGGTTTGCGGTGCTCCTTCCCTTCGGGGGGTCCTTCGGTCATCAGTTTAACAACATCCATCTCGGCGAGTGCACTTTAACGTGGGGGAAAGCCATTCGGGCACCTTCAATACAGACCGACCGCTTGATCGCATCAATCCAAGGAAAGGCGCTAACCAGCCACTACACGAGCCCAAAGTAGCTACTGGGAATTGCTTCGGCAGGCCTCAATTGAATAATCAAGTCTTTCATGGCTAGTTCGGCAGCCCTATGCAGCTCGACCAGCTGTTTCAGCTGATCGATAAAGGGCACATGATGTTCTGGCGCAAGGTATTGCGACCAGAACAACTTCTCCGTAGAACTCCCTTCTTCGGCTCGATAGAATTGTGCGGCATCAGATATGCTACACGGCAAATCCGCAAACGCCCCTGGAGAGCCCCGAATTCGGGTTAGCAACATGAATCTTTCCTTCACATACTTGCTTTGCATAGAAAAAGCCTTACCCGCTGTGATCTTTCTGGCCTCCTGGATTTCCTAGAGGGCGCCTTGTGACTCACCCCGGGCATCGCGTGCGGCTTGTTGAGCCTTGTTGAGTTCGGATTATTTATCTGCGAAGCTCTGCTCTAAGGTCTCGCACCTCTTCACAGCTTCCTGTAGTTCTTGTTGAACCTCAGCGACCCTGGCCTCGTGTTTTTCACGATTGGCCTTCTCCTTGGCTACCCTCTTTTCGACTGTGGCCACCGCCTTCTTAAGAGCCTCGACTTCGGACGTTGCTCCTGGCACACATCACGACGTTTTTTGTCAAAATAAATCATCGATTGATACTGAATCCAAACAAGGTTTTACATACCTTGATTATCCTCTAACTGCTTCTTCGCTTGGCCGAGCTCTTCTTTGGCCCGCTCCAGACGCTGCTTCAGTCCGGAGACTTCCGTAGTATGAGAAGTGGCAGTCAATAAAGATGCCTGCTTAGACAAAACATAATAACAAATAAGGGTGTTGCATGGTAAGTCTCATGCGAGCATATATTCGATTCTCTGTCCGGATTTTCTTTTCAAACATTGAACAGTGTATCAGGGGCTACTATCTATACTATGACACTCCTTAAGCCTCACCACTTACCTCAAAGCTTGTTAAGAGGCTGGTGTAGGCTTTAGTCAGCCCGCTTTCCACAGACTGAATCTTCTCAATCACCACACCCATAAGGGCACGGTGTTCTTCAACAATAGAAGCGTTTTTTAACGCTGTCGATAAAGCATCCGACACCTCTGGTTGGGCAGAGGTCGCCGGTGGAACAGGTGCACCCCTTCTGTCAAAGAAGGTTTCCTGCCTAATTCCGGAGCCTTGATGGTCTCCGGCACTGTGTCCGGCTGGGGGCCGAATTCAAGCCGACCCCCGGCGATAGTACCCATGGGGGTCTCCTCCCCCATGTGGCCGGCCGCCAGGGTTTGATCCTCTGGCGCCGCTCGAACGGTCTTCCCGGTCCCTCCTTGGCCTGGGCCCATTTGGGACAACACGTGTGTATCATCCGCATGTTTGGGGGAGGTGGCCGTCGGGGGAGTTCCACTGTTCATCGCGTCCGAACCTAGTGAATCCTCCGACGAGGACTTCTCGGCGCGAGACTTGGCTGGGCTACGATATGTGTGGCTCAACACAATCAACATGGTGCAATAAATAAGTCCAGATATGTTAATGTATTCGGATTCTATGTACTCACGATCCAACCAGGGCTGGACCCTAGGATCCCACTCCGGGCTGCTGTCAGTGGCGGTGGTCGAATAGTCTATGGAGAAGGCTTTCCTCCTCTTAGACGACTTGGCCTCCAAGCGTTTGGAGGTCGTCCTTTTCTTTCTCCCCCTCGCTGGGGGGATTGGCTTTCCTCCTTTTCCTTGTCCTCTTCGGAGGAAGAGCGGCCCTCTGAGTCTTCGGACACCTTGCCCGAAGTACCCTTGCGACGAAGGCTACCCCTGGTCTCTTCAGCCTTCTTCTCGGCCTTCTTCTTAGGCGCCTTATAAGGCGTCGGGACCAGGATCTTCTTTAGAAGTGGGCCGGCTTGTTCTTCTAGCAGCGGGGCTGAACAGTAGATCCCCTCCGCCTTCCTCGTCCAGCCCTGGGAGAATTGTCGGATAATATGTTAAGCATTCCCTTTAAAATACGTGGTTGAAGCGTACGATTTGTTAATATCTGAAAACTTACCGAACTTGCGGGACGGGACAGTTTGTACCCATGGTCCTCGGCCAAGTCCGGCCACGATTTGCCGGACTTGAAGAGAACCATCCAGATATCTTCATGCGTTGTGCCCAAGAGCTCCTTCAGGGTCTAGTGCTTGGCTGGATCGAATTCCCATAAATTGCAAGCCCTGCGTTGGCATGGGAGAATCCGGTGAAACAGCATCACTTGGACTACGTCAACAAGTTTGACGTTTTAATCTCCCATGCTCTTGACGCGCACCTTGAGTGTTGCCAGTTTGTCCGACGAAGACCAGTCTAGGCCCTTTTCAGGCCAGGACGTAAGCCGCAGCGGGGCTTCGGGTCGGAATCCGGGAGCCGCGGCCCATTTGGCGCCGCGTGGCTCAGTGACATAGAACCATTGTTGCTGCCACCCTTTGACATAATCATTAAATGTACCTGACGGCCATGAAATGTTAGGCATCTTGCTCACCATGGCACCTCTGCACTCGGTATGCTCCCCGCCCACCACCTTGGGCTTCACATTGAAAATCTTCAGCCACAACCCGAAGTGTGGAGAGATGCGGAGGAAGGCCTCGCATACGACGATGAACGTCGAGATGTTGAGGAAAGAATTGGGGGATAGATCATGGAAATCGATCCCATAGTAATACATGATGCCGCGAACGAATAGGTGGAGGTGAAACCCCAACCCGCGGACAAAGTGGGGGAGGAATACGACCCTCTCGTGGGGTTTCGGGGTAGGGACGATCTGTCCCACCGTCGGGAGATGGTGCCCAATCTTTTTGGCTACATACCCAGCCTCCCTAAGTTTCTTAATATCCTTCTCCCGGACAGTGGAGGCCATCTACTTGCCTCCAGCTCCGGATCCGGACATGTTCGGAGTGCTCTAGCGGGGGGGGGGAAGGCGAAGGCTTGGGCGTTGGAGCTCGAGAATAGATGAGTAGAGGAAGGAGAACGCGTGGGTGAGAGAAGGAAATCCTTATCCCTTTATAAAGGCAGATCATGTGCCTCCCCACATGACCTAAAACTCGCTTATTCCCCAAGCATCGTGCTAATGGCTCGGTTGGGTTACCCACACCCGTATTGATGAGTATACTGTGATAAGGGGACATGATCTCTGCTTCGACAAGACGTGTCAATGAAACCGCCTCGCGAAATGTGCCATGGCAGGCTGATGAAACGGTTCGAATAATGACCGGGATGCGGTGTGATGTCATGCTGCGGAGAGATTGTCAGCAGATTGGATTCATGAAATATTATACTCCCTATGGTGGTATGTGGAGTTTGTTTTGCAGAGCCGGACACGATTCTTGTGTTCAAGATCTACTTTGGAGTATTCGGAGGAGGAACCAGCCTTGCAATGCCGAAGACAATCTGCGTGTCGGACTCATCGTCATTGAAGCCTTGTTCAGGGGCTACTGAGGGAGTCCTGGATTAAGGGGTCATCGGACAGCCGGACTGTATACTTTAGCCGGACTATTGGATTATGAAGGTACAAGATAGAAGACTTCGTCCCATGTCCGAATGGGACTCTCCTTTGCGTGGAAGGAAAGCTTGGCTATACGGATGTATAGATTTTCTTCTCTATAACCGACTCTATGTAACCCTAACCCCCTCCGGTGTCTATATAAACCGGAGGGTTTAGTCCGTAGGACGAGGAACAATCATAATCATAGGCTAGCTTCTAGGGTTAGCCTCTACGATCTCGTGGTAGATCACCTCTTGCAATACTCATATCATCAAGATCAATCAAACAGGAAGTAGGGTATTACCTCCATAGAGAGGGCCCGAACCTGGGTAAACATCGTGTCCCCCGCCTCCTGTTACCATTAGCCTTAGACGCACAGTTCGGGACCCCCTACCCGAGATCCGCCGGTTTTGACATCGACAGCATGGACTAGAGATGTGGACCCCTCAAAATGCTAAGGACACATATTGGCACAAGCTCAAGACTCTTCATTTCTATTTTAGTGGTCCAAGATCACATTGAGTCTGTAGGAAAGGCAATACTATTAAAAGGGGATGAGGTGTTGCTTAATGGCTTGCTTGCTCAAATGCTTAGTGATATTGCTCCTAATCACTCAACCAATTTCTCATTCCAAATATGTCAAAACCCTAAACTCCAACTCGGCCCCACCAATTCTTTCTATCTGACGCCACCGAGTTCATATGAAATAGCCACTGCCAGAAACCCTAACAGTTCGGTCACACCGATACGGATCTCGGTCTCACCGAGATGGCCTTGCCAACACTCTGTGACTTGTTGCATTTATTTCGGTCTCACCGAGTTAGGCAAATCGGTCTCGGACGAGACTTGGCTGCTCCCCTCGCGTGTGCCCATCCGTGCTCCCGCATACGTGGCTTGATTTGATTGGAACAAGATAAGGCCCGCCCCGCCCCCTTAAAATCAGGGGGCAGATGATTAGATTAGAAAAAGAAAACAAAAAAACAGCCGTAGGATGAAGTGGGAGCACGGATGGGAGCATGGGGAGGGAGCAGGCAAGCCGGATCCATCGGTCTCATCGAGTTGGCTTGACATTCCCTCTATTGCCTTATTGCTTCACTTCGGTCTCATCGAGTTGATGCAATCAGTGCCGCCAAGTTGATGTTTTCCCTATGCCCTAGCACATAGGTCCCACCGAGTTGTTCCAATCGGTCCCATTGAGATTCCTAACATTCACATTTTGAACTAAATCGGTCTCCGAGTTCTTCTATTCAGTCTGACCGAGTTGGGTCAAATGTGTGTAACGGTTGGATTTTGTGTGGAGGCTATATGTACCCCTCCACACCCTTCTCCATATGTGAGAGAGCCATCAGAATGTGCCTACACTTCCATCATACATTTTCTAATAGAACCACCTACTCATGTGTTGAGATCAAGATATACCAATCCTACCACAAGAATCTTGATTTCTAGCCTTCCCCAAGTTGCTTTCCACTCAAATCATCTTTCCACCATATCCAAATCTGTGAGAGAGAGTTGAGTGTTGGGAAGACTATCATCTAAAGCACAAGAGCAAGGAGTTCATCATCAAAACACCATATATTACCTTTTGAAGAGTGGTGTCTCCTAGATTGATTAGGTGTCGCTTGGGAGCCCGACTAGTTGTGGAGTTGAACCAAGAAGTTTGTAAGGGCAAGGAGATTGCCTACTTCATGAAGATCTACCCGAGTGAGGCAAGTCCTTCATGGGCGACGACCATGGTGGGATAGACAAGGTTGCTTCTTCATGGACCCTTCGTGGGTGGAGCCCTCCATGGACTCGCGCAACCGTTACCCTTTGTGGGTTGAAGTCTGCATCAACGTGGACGTACAATAGCACCACCTATCAGAACCATGCCAAAAATCTCCATGTCTCCATTGAGTTTGCACTCTCCAAACCCTTCCCTTTACCTTCATATGCAATGTTTTACTTTCCGCTACTACATTCTTATAACTACATGTGGTGGTTGATTGCTTGACTTGTGCTAGTTGCTAAAATCTGCCCACTTCGAGCCACCGTTTGGTGAGCCTGTTCTAGCACAACCGCGCAGGTTCCTGCGCATAGCCGCGCAAGCTTCCCGCTTGACTCGGTGAAATCCCCCAAAATCACAATGCTTACCGGCCTGCTATATAAACCATCATGACCCGTGAGTCATGCGTCACATTTTCCCCTCCCTCCCTGTAGCTTATCTTGTCTGATTCTCACACAATTGCCAATGGCACCGGTCCGTCGTCGTCGCTTAGCCACTCTGCCGTCATTAGAGGACAGCTCCAACTGGAAGGCTACACTGGGCAGCGGTGTAGTCCCCGACGTAGTGTAGTGCGCGTGGCGTCCCTGTTGGGTGTGCGAGCAACACCCACCACACACCCCGTCGCCGCTGCCCGTCGGCAGCTGTTGCCGGCCGCCGTTGCTGCCATCCCACCGTCTGCCGCTGTGGCCGTCACACCACCGTTGAAAGCCAGGGCCATGGACCACTCCACCACCACGGCCCCAAGGCGGGAGGTGGCCGTCGTGGCTGCCATCCCACTGTCAGCCATCATGGCCATCACCCACTCCGCCACCGCGGCTTGAAGGCGGGAGGTAGTGGTCGTGGCCACCACCCCACCGTCCATCACCGTGGCCTCCAGCCCACCGTTGACCGCTGGGGTCATCACCCGCTCTGCCACCGCCGCCCGAAGGTGCAAGGTGGAGCCCCACACATGCATCGGCGACCTTGCGCACTACATCAATTTCCTGCAGGAGGAGTAGGAGTGCCTCGTCGAGCACGCGAAGAGTCTTATAGCCACCATGGCCACAACACACGCTTCCATAGAGGCGAGGAATGAGGAGATCTACAAGGAGTCCCATCGCTTCGAGAGGGGTCGTCTGGAGCGGCAGAGGGCGTTTGAGCTGAGAGTCGCCAAAGGTGCAACAGTGGCAGGAACCGGATTCCAGTTGTCCAGCTCGTCAGTAGGCTCCTCCTCCTCTACCTCTTACCGAGGGCGCTCGACAGAGGATAAGTTGCTGGAAGTAGTACAAAGCCCCTCCGTAATAGTAGTATTTAGGGGCTATTTTGTTCAGTTCATCTGACTATAGATGTGGTTGAACTGTACAACATATTTAAAATTGGGATTTTTATTTTTGTGCCCCTGGTTCCTTAGCTCTACTCATTCATCCCCACTCTGTTAACTTTTGCTCACTTTTCCCCACTCCCTTGCCCGAAACCCTCAGAACAGGTTATAACGGACGTTGCTGTCGGGTCAATGCCCTTAACCGTTAGCTGACGAGTGGGGCCGCGTATACGTGGGCGCAGGCAAGACCATGGTCATGGGGTAGCACGTGTCCATGGACATGCCCGAAACGTCCCATCATATAAAGAGGACAACCACCTCCATTGCACCTACCATTTTCCCCCAAATCCCCTCGCTACCGCATCGTCTTCCTCTCCCCAACCGGCATCGTCTCGCTCTCCTCCACTGCCTCCGCCGCACCGTCTCGCTCCCCCCCACCGCATCCTCTTCCTCACCTTCATCGCCTCCATCTGTCAGATGGCCGACGCTCGTGGCGACGCCAGTGCAGCGGCCGGAGATGTGGTGGAGCTGCAGGGTCAGGGCGCAGTGACCGTGGATGTCAGCGGCGTCCACGGCGGTGCGGGGAAACTCGCAATCGCTGCGGATGTGGCGAGCTCCGCCTCATCACTGCAGAAGGTGATGACATCAAGCGGCGCAGTACATCCCGATGCCCCCGTTGCGCCGCCTGCCGTGGAGGAGCAGGTATTTGCACTTGTTTAGCTTGTAGAGTTAGTTGCTCCCTAGTTGCATTGGTTAGATTGTGATTCATACAGTACTTCAGATGGTTAGAGTAGTTGGTTTGATGGATGGGCCGGGGTTGGGGGGATGGGGGGTTTTGGACTAGGGTTTGTTGGATAAATTCGTTGCAAAAATGCTAGCTAGATGTTGTGAACTATGATTTTAGGTGCTGCAATGATTGGGGTTTTTAGATTTGGATACATTCGTTGAAAAAATGCTAGATGTTGTGAACAGATTGGGTTTTTAATGCTATGGTGCTTATTAGATTTGTTTTTAGTGCTCACAGATTGGGGTTTTTAATGCTACTCAGATTCGTTGCCTTAGATTGGGTCCCTGTTAGATTTGTTTTTGAATGCTACTCGGATTGGGGTTTTGAATGTCATATGTAGGGGTGGGCATAAAAACCGACGAACCGAAGACCGAACCGATACCGAAACCAAAAAAACCAAAATTTCGGTTTTTGTCACTGCTACAGTAAAATTCGGTTTTCAATTGTACTAATCGAACTTAATTCGGACTGTTCGGTGTTATACCGGTAACCGGAACAGAAACCGAAGTAACGTGATCAAACACGCAAAATCCCAGCGCCCTGGTCGCTATGAACCTTGACAGGTACTTCGCGTGGCCGCATGTGCGAGTCATGGATGGCCTTGTACCTTCCCTGGGCCTTCCGCGTACATGCAACTATCCAAGGCCCACACTTTTGCACAATAGTCTCGCACACTACGATACTTTCACTGGATTTATCCCACCTTGGCTAGCTAGACGGGATGACACAGTGAGCTTGGCTACTTAAGAAGACAGGGTACGATGGGTACACCGCACAAGACAGTTAGCCTGCGCCAAGGAAACACTTAATGCAGTGTTGTTTTGAGTTTGTTCTTTCTACTGTTAATTCAGTGCATGCTAAAAAATATGTTTTCTGTACATGGTCCCTAGTTCGGTTAAAACCGAAAACCGAACCGAAAAATCGGTTAACCGAACTTTCGGTTAGTTGAATTTTTTTGTCTATTTCGGTTTTCACTTTGACTAACCGAATTTATAAAAAAACCGAACAGTAGAAACCGACTTTTCGGTTTCTACCGAACGCCCAGGCCTAGTCATATGCCCAAATGGAATCCATTTATTAAGAAGTTATTTGATTCATTAGTATATAAATTTTTCCATAGTATGTAGTCATATTAGCTCTGTTCTTCAACGTGTGTGCATGACCAATGATCAATGTGTTATTTGAATGTCATATCGGGGTTTTTGATCAATGTGTGTACAAATCTAATACATTGATATAGGGCTGGAAAAAAAGCTCGAAGCTCGCGAGCAAAATGAGTAGCCCGTGACTCGACTCGAATTGACTCGAACTCGAAGAATAACAAGTCGAGCCAAACTTTATTTTAAGATCGTTTATAGATCAAGTTAAACGACCCGAGTTCACGAGTACTCATGTAACTCATTAGGCTCGGTATAAAAATCAACCACCCAGCACAAAATTACATCCCAGACCAGCTGCATAGGCACAACTCAAGTCCCATATGCATAACACTAGGCCCAACCGCCCACGAGACACACGGCATGATTCCTCTCCTTCCATCCCTAGCGAAATAACGAGAAACCAGTCTGTCGTTCCCCCTATCTCCTCTGTTTTGAATCGTGAGTTCTCGACGGCCATAGTGTCGTGTACGCCCACCTCTTAGGTCATGTACATGTTACTAACTTGCTGATTATTGTGGTCATGTATATGTGGAATTTGGGTAATGTACATGTTACTGACTTTCTGACATGTTGATGGTACTAACAATTGTAAGTTAAGGTACTTAAAATTGTTTGTGAACATCGTACATGCTAATATGTACATGTTACATTTCGGATTAATAATTTTTTATCATATTTATAAGGTTTTATGTTTGTATGTATAACAAGCTTAACAAGCTAAACAAGCTAGCTCGCGAGCTATACGAGTCAAGCCAATCTTGGATTTGAGCTCGTTATAGTAACGAGCCGAGTCGAGCTAGCTCATTAATGAAACGAGCTCTAGCGAGTCGAGCCGAGCTGGCTCGACTCGACTTGAATTCCAGCCCTACGTTGATATACTAGTGATGGGTCTTTGAATGCATAGAGCTAAGGGGCACAGAAATAAAAAACAAGGGCAAAAGTGTTTGGAAAAGTAGATACGATGGAGACGTATCAGTTTCTGATCAATACAATTATATCATGAATAATAAACCTTTATCATGAATAAGGAAATATAAAATAACAACTTTATTATTACCTCTAAGGCATATTTCCTTCACATTTATCTTTTCTAGAATGTCCCACAATTCCTTTGCAGATTCACACTAACGATAACGAAGAAATTGAGCACGAGAGAGATGGCCACCAATTTCTTCTTTGGCTTGTGCGTTCAGTTGAATGAGTCTCTTCTCTCGGTCGTTGGGGACTTGGGGCAATTTAAGCGTGACTCCATTCTACACCACATTCCACATATCATCATCAATTGCTTAGAGACAGATCTTCATCTTCTCCTTCCAGAAGGGGTAGTCCATCCCATCGAATATGGGAATCTTGAGGTGCGACTTGTAGCTCACTGTAGACATACTTAAACTCCAAGGTTGTTAGACCAAAATGAGCAGATTCAAGGAGTACCTTGCTCTGATACCAACTGTGGGAATGAAGTATGTCTACCAGAGGGGGGGTGCATGGGAGTTTCAATTTTTCTTCGGAAATCTCAAAACTCTCATAACCCAGAAGTGGAGTGAATGAACATACAGAACAGTGAGTGAATATAAACTACTGAGTGGAAACTGATAGAAGCACCAAAGCAAATCACATGACTGAGATAATATGAATGAAAGAGGGGGGACGGATGAAACCAGTGATGCTCGATGGCGACATGGTATTTGTTCGACTAGTTCGTCCTTCTGCACAAGGACTATGTCTGGTTGGAGGGGTTGTGACTTAACACGGAAGATAAAATATTTTCACCCTATTCT